>NC_079219.1:59110607-59218107 GCF_029633865.1 Lampris incognitus
ACAACGCTACAGGAGCGTCCGGGTAGCCTGGCGGTCTATTCCGTTGCCTACCAATACGGGATCGCCGGTTCGAATCCCCGTGTTACCTCCGGCTTGGTCGGGCGCCCCTACAGACACAGCTGACCACATCTGTGGGTGGGAAGCCGGATGTGGGTATGTGTCCTGGTCGCTGCACTGGCGCCTCCTCTGGTCGGTCGGTGCCCCTGTTCGGCGGGGAGGGGGAACTGGGGGGAATAGCGTGATCCTCCCACACGCTACGTCCCCCTGGTGAAACTCCTCACTGTCAGGTGAAAAGAAGCGGCTGGTGACTCCACATGTATGGGAGGAGGCATGTGGTAGTCTGCAGACCTCCCCGGATCAGCGGAGGGGGTGGAGCAGAGACCAGGATGGGGTGGGGAAGAGTGGGGTAATTGGATGGGTACAATTGAGGAGAAAAAGGGGTGGGGGAGCCCTCTACAAAAACGCCAGTTGACTTCGTTTTACTCAGTTCCCCTCAGGGATGAATAAAGTATTCTGATTCTGATTCTGGTTCTGGTTCTGATTTACGATAACTTGGACCCTGACTCATTTTGTTTTAGAGAACAATCTGACATGAGTAGTCTCCAGAAAAACCTTTCCTCTGAGAGAGGACGTTCTCCATCGCCAGGGCCGGGTCCGACAAAGAGCGTTGCATTTCCTTGGAGAGTGGCTATCCCTCTCCCGACACGTAGGTCCAAGCTCTAATTGTCCGCCCAATTACCCAGACCGTTTGAGCCTCACAATCCAGATAAGCTGGGTGATTACAGGTTAATCCCTCAGACAATGTGGCAACTCCACGCTTAAGGAACCGCTACTCCAGTCTGGGAATTGTTTCTCGCATGGACGGCTGACGCGCTCTCAGAGTCAAGTCAAATCCACATGCGTCACATCAGAATAGACCCCGAGCTCAGCATCATCATCATCATCATCATCATCATCAGACCATCGCACCACCTCGGTGTTTTGGACCGCTGTATTTTCAGCAGTGATGATGGTCAGGCCTTGTTGCCATGTGATTCAGGCTCGAGTCTGCTGAGAAATTACATTCCAGTCCAGTCGGTGCCAGATGATACAGAATTCAGAAAGGTTTAGGAAGATTAGCCAGGAACCCCGCTGCTCCCGCGACGGGGTTTTATTTACGGCCAGCTGACCGGTGCAGCATTTTGAAACTCGGCGAAAGGTTTCAAAACGTATAGTTAGAGTCGACATCTGCTAGTCCTTCCCTCCTTTACGTCTGGAGTTATTTGGTGTACTTTAGTGTGAGCGGCGACAACGGGTCTGCTGTGATCCCACCGTGTTCTGACATGTGAGCATTACAGCACCGTAACAGCTTCACTGACCTAGGCTGCTCTTCGTATCGGTGTCGGCCAGCCAAGCGGAGGAGGCCAGACTTGTCAGAATCCAAACGGATGGGACGGGGAGCGGTGCACCGCTGATTTGTAGCATCTCTCTGGCTCTGTGGCGAAAGGGGGCGGGCATTGAGTAAAGACGTTTTTAGTTTTCTTCACCTGACCACCTGTATCTACTGGTCATCTACTTTCCCTCCGGCCTGAAGGAGACAGAGGATGAGGTGGTGAGGGAAAGATGGAGGGAGCAAGGGGAGAAAAAAAGAAATCTTGGTGTTTGGCCTGTGGCCTGGGTCTTGGCGTTAGTCCATGTTAATCTAGGTGTCTTAAAAGGGGGAGATGAGTGTTCCCTCGCTCTATGTGGGCCACACACTTAAAGGCCTGACTGACCCTTAAATGCTGCCAGTCTCGTGCAATCTGCTGCATCCTAAGTGGCCTCCGGCAGGCGCACCGCAGCCACCGCCCAGGCCTGGAGCATCATCCCTGTGCCCACCCTCAGATCACGCTGATGTTGAACACGCCACTTCTGACGGCCACAACCGTCAGGGTGACTATCTGCACAGGATATGATAACACAGCAACACCCCTCCGTCGTCAGCCCGTTCGACACGACGGAGTCTGAAACGCCGTCATGATCAGCTCATGGCGACAGGGAGGACTCTAGCTAGGCTCCAATTAGCAGCAAACACTGCATCCTTACTCCCTCTAGTGGTCAGATATACTAACGTCAGCTGTAGGTGGGATTTTCTTTCTTTCTTTTTTTAGCCCCATTTCTGGGCAAGACCTCCCCCCCCGGAAAATCCCTTTAGATTGGTCGAAGGTTAATCCAAGGATCTCCCCTGATGAAGTCATGGCGGGCGAGCGATGGTTATTGACCAGAAAGCTCTGATTGACCAACCATTCCCAAGCGTGTCATACTCGGACCCGGGGCGGGAAAAACACAACAACAACAAAAAGAAAAACAGGGCAGCCGTAGCTCAGCAGACCCCAAGCAGGCACAGGAGACTCAGCAGGACGAGAGGCCTGCAAGGTTCCTTACTGGGCACCGGAAGGTTCCTTCAGCCTCCTTGTTTCCACAAGGACGTTCCCCGTAAGACTTGTTCTGGGACCCGTGCTGTCTTGACATCTTGTACGTTATCTGTCAAAGAAATGCTGCAGCATTGTCACTCACACACCCCCTCCCCCCCCCCTCCTCTCAGGCCATATTTAAACTGATCCCGAAGGAGGAACAGCAGAAGCTCCCGGAGGATGAGAACACACCCGAGAAGAGAGCCAACAAGCTGTGGTCCTTCTTCGAGAAGAAAGACAACGGTGAGGAGAGACAACACTGATCCACCAACACACACACATACACACACGAACACACACACACATACACACACAGTGCCCCTGCAGGTCGTGGCAGGTCATGTCAACATGTTATGAGAGGGGGTAACGGGTGTCAGGCCTGTGGCCTCCTTCAGCAGCTGTCCTGCAGGCTCCTCCCGGTTACACCCACGTGTGATCAGTGCAGGCATCTGCTGCTTGCTGCAGACGTGAAGGCGGTAATCCCACCTGGGAGGACCTCCCCGTCATGCACCGTGGCAGGACGTGTTGCACACGTGGTCACACTGACGGAGGCACACCCACAGATTCAGCCCCCGTTCAACCCCGCTTGTTCTCACTTCCCCTCACATACGTCCAGTTATAACATCTCTCTCTCTCTCTCTCTCTCTCTCTCTCTCTCTCTCTCTCTCTCTCTCTCTCTCTCCATCAGAGCGGCTGGCGGAGGGAGAGTTCATCCAAGGGGTGACCGAAAACGCCAACGCCATGCGTCTCATTCACTATGAGCCCCTCAAAGAGTAAACCGGACCCCCATTCAGTTCCTCTTCCCTCTTCTGTGTAGATCCCCTCCAGGAGTTCTCCTTTCCTGGTTCTGTTCTCGCTTTCTCGCTTGTCTGTCCCCTTACTCCTTCTAGCCCTTTTTGTGTAACGTGCGTATTTATATGTGTTCCTGCAGTGTCTTGGTCAGAACCACACCTTTTTGAGTCAGGAGTTTACTGTACGATACTTTATCTTGCTGACGTTTGTCAGTACATTTATTTAACGAGGAGGCGTTGTCACACAGGGTGGAGTCAGTTCATCTGGACACGTTTACTGAGAGAAAGGTTTCATCGCTCTTCTTCATCACTCAACTGGGAGTGATGAAGAAGGACAGGATTAGGAAGGAGTATATTAGAGGGACCGCTCAGGTTGGACGGTTTGGAGACAAAGCAAGAGAGGCAAGATGGAGATGGTTTGGACATGTGTGGAGGAGAGATGCTGGGTATATTGGGAGAAGGATGCTGAATATGGAGCTGCCAGGGAAGAGGAGAAGAGGAAGGCCAGAGAGGAGGTTTATGGATGTGGTGAGGGAGGACATGCAGGTGGCTGGTGGGACAGAGGAAGATGCAAAGGACAGGAAGAAATGGAAATGGATGCTCTGCAGCGGCGCCCCCTAAGTGAGAGGAGGGAGGTCGGAGTAGAGCCGCTGCTCCTTCACGATGAAAGGAGCCAGTCGAGGTGGTTCGGGCATCTGATCAGGATGCCTCCTGGGCTCCTTCTTTTGGAGGTTTTCCGGGCACGGCCAACTGGGAGGAGACCCCGGGGTAGACCCAGAACTCGCTGGAGGGACTACATGTCCAATCTGGCCTGGGAACGCCTTGGGGTCCCCCAGGAGGAGCTGGGGGGCATTGCTGGGGAGAGGGACGTCTGGAGTGTCCTACTTAGCTTGCTGCCACCGCGACCCCACCCCGGAGAAGTGGCTGAAGATGAATGAATGAATCTAAGTGACCTCGTCAGTCTCCCCTGACTGCAGGTGTCCCACCCTTATAAACAACACAGTGGCATAGCGACCGAAACCAACCATCGGGTTCATATGCAAATATGGGCGTGACCATTAACTAGAGTTTCGATGGCCATGTGTACGATTCACAGAGGATTGGGGAATGGTTGCCATCACGGCATTGTAAGATGGTGACAGATCTACTCTTAGCCCCCCACCACCCCCCTACCCCCAGTTCAAGGATGGTCGTTCCCTCTTCACACAGGTGGCCTCTTTGACTCCCCATTCAAACCAGCGTTCCTCCCTGTCAAGGATGTGCACATCCCCGTCCCTGCTAGAACGGCCACCGGCCTGTAGATGGTGTAGGTAGGCCGGCTCCGTTTCTCTCTCAGTAAACGTTGGTGTGCAGATGAACCGACTCAGCTGCCTGTGATTTTCTCACCTGGATTATTTAGCATGCATAAAGACAATGAGCCAGCATGGCGGTGCAGTGGTTAGCACGGTCACCTCACAGCGAGAAGGTCCTGGGTTCGAGCCCCGGGGTAGTCCAACCTCTGGGGGTCGTCCTGGGTCGTCCTCTGTGTGGAGTTTGCATGTTCTCCCCGTGTCTGTGTGGGTTTCCTGCGGGGCCTCCGGTTTCCTCCCACAGTCTAAAGACATGTAGGTCAGGTGACTCGGCCGTACTGAATTGTCCCTAGGTGTGTGTGTGTGCGTGTGTGTGTGTGTGTGTGTGTGTCCCCTGTGATGGCCTGGTGGCCTGTCCAGGGTGTCTCCCCGCCTGTCGCCCAGCGACTGCTGGGATAGGCTCCAGCATCCCCGTGACCCTGAGAGCAGGATGAGCAGTTTGGATGATGGACGGATGGACGGATGGACGGGAAGACAACGAGGTGTGTCATGTCACACATTTCTGCAGCGGAAGGGGAGATGTCACCAAACCAAAAATGTGTTTGTAACTCATGAATATTCATAATCTATACACAGACATAGTGAACAAGTCAGCATGGCTGCAGTTGAGATACTCTGTGAAATGTGTATTCATAGCTTTGTGTAGCCGTAGCCAGGCGGGCGCGGGTCTCACAGACACGTCTGAACACCAGCCGGTCTTCTCGGAGGTGTCCCCCCCCCTTCCATCGGGGACCTCCCACCGGTTCACAAGTGACGTCGGCAGCAGAGATTTACAATAAAGAGGAATTGTGTTCAAGAAGGGCGTCGACTGGTACTCCTGCTGAGGGTTGACTGTAGCTGAAGGTTTTGTTTTGGCAGTAACCCCGAGTTTGTCTTACTGTTTGTAACAAACGTACTTGTACTCTACACACTACACAACCAAGTAAAGGTTTTCTCATAAAAGCTGCTTTGTGGAGTCATTTCTACGTGTCTGTCCCAGAGCTGACCTAAAAAATGAACCATTCTGTACACGGTAAAAATGTTGGTCCAGGTGACGAGATGGCCCACGAGGTCTGATGTTGTGTGACTGTATTCATCCCAGGCCGGGAACACAAGGATTACTTGTTTGAAGGACAGCATTAAAACAAAACGTGTACGCGTGTTATGGAAGTGGGGCGTTGGCAGGTAAGCGTCTGTGCTGCAGGGGTGTTTGTGAGAGAGACTGACGTATAAACTGACCTATAAACTGCATCTCAACACCACAGCGAGTCCCCGTAAGTGTCTTTTTATTGTGCAGAGATTACATGCAGTTTTGGGTGCAAGTGTCTGTGTGTGTGTGTCTGTGTGTGCGTGTGCTTTTTGTATTTATGCATGCCTGCGTTTCTTTCCAAACTCATTCCGTGACCCCCCGCAGCCCGCCCTCCCCCTTCCACCCCTCTCCCCAGCCCTTCATGCGCCTCCCGTCTCTCCTCGGTCCGTTCCTCCCCCGTTCCATCCAACTTGGGATTATGCCGGTAATCTTCTGTTCGACATCAGAGAGCAGACTTTTCAAAATCTCCGTAATCTTTCCGACTCTGCGTGTCTGTCGCGTGGGGCTCGTCTGTGCTCCTGCGGGGAGACTTCTAGCATTTGCTATAGGTTACTCGGTTTGAAAAGAACGCTATCCGCCGACGGCGGGGACAAACGGGGGGGGGGGGGCTTTGTAGAGAAATGACTGCAAAAATCTCCACGGAAATAGAGAGGAAGACAGAAACCTTTGCACATCTAGTCTCCGTTCCTCTGTTTATCAACCAGGAGAGCGGGAAAGGTGGTCTACTGCTGGGAGGGCCTTTCAGTCCCTCCTCAGATAAACAAGCACAATATACAGGATATTGTCTGTTTTGCAGGGGAAAAGCTTTTCTGTCGTGTCATAACAGGAGAGACTGGGTAGAAGCCGTCCAAGCAGGTAAAAGACAAATAAATAAACAAAAATGGACTGTCCATATGATACAGTACCAGCTCAGCCGATGACAGCCAGTATTATAAACATTTGTATTCATGAACCAAGACCAACACAGGTTTCATTTCCAACCATTAGGCACTGAAAAATAACGGCGAAGCCCGCGACTCGTGCATGTCAGTATACCTGCACATGTGTAGCGGGGTACACAGGTGTTGGCTTTCAAGCTTACATACTATGTCCCAAGTTCACTGAAGGTCAAAGTTGGAGAAGAGAACAACACAGTCAATCCTAGCCTGGGTCCTGGTCTGGTTTCTTATGATGAGCCATCCTCAGATCCCTTTTCAGTTTTTCGGAGCCTGGAGACAATGGGATTGATCTCCTAACAGGGTGAATCAACCTTGTCCATGGTCTCCTCCATCTCGTCCAACTCTCTCTCGCAGTCCTCACACCCCTCGGGGCCACAACCCCCTACCAAAACCAGCGTCGGCACATCCCCATTTCCCACTCCTACCACACTGCCATCCGGGGCCCACGCCACATCGATCATGCCGTCTGGACACTGCAATAGGCCGCTGACGGAGTAGAGTCCACCCCCTGGAACAACCTCATCGTAGGAAGGGGCTTGAGTGGCCGCTCTCGCCTCCTCCAAGCGGAGCCTCTGCCTCCGACGGAGCTCGATGATAGTCTTAGTGTAGGAGTTGAGCGTGACCACTGCAGCTCCCATACAGCAACTGAAGGACACCCAGGCAAGACTACGATGACAGGAGAGGAAAGAGGAGTTAGGGAGAGCCGACAAACACACCACTGTGACATGCGAGGTGGAGGCATCATGGTGGACTGTGTACACTCTCCCAAGTGAACATATTCTTTCTCGAGCTCAGCCACCTACGCAAATGACCAGCCGTAGTCCCACGTCTGGGGCCGCCAGTCTTTAGGGCCCACAATGACCGTCATCTGAAACACTGTGGTGTACATCATGTGGGCCACCATCCCCAGGAGACCTGCAGAGAAGACAGAAGAAACAGAAACCTTTCAACGGTGTAGAATTAGAATTAGCTGAGAAAGAGCTGAACCAGAGGCAGCAATGGCGGGGGCTTATTGAGGGTATACTGAAGGATCTAGTGGAGCAAACAAGTCTTGGAGCAGATGTGAAGTCAGTGAAAGACTCATGATGTTGAAAAAGAAGTCTCAAACAAAGCTCACCTGACAGCACGGTGCAGATGGCTGCATAGGCGTTGATTTTAAGGGCGTGCATCTCCTTATGGGAACACAGCACCTCCAGCCACATCAGCAGGAAACCCATCCCAAGCAGACCGATGTAGGTGAACTCTGAGATGACGGAAAGCCACAGCACACCTGGAACATGTCCGAGTTCATACACCCCCCCCCCCACCACCAGCATGCAGCACACACATACACATAAGCACACATACACATAAGCACACATACACATGAGCACACCAAGTTGATACTCGATTTCCTGTCCGCTGAACTGTCAACCTAAGATACGCGTCAGAAAGACAGTAAGAAACGTTCAATACCAACACGGGGATCATCGGTATGATTCCCCGTGTTGCCTCCGGCTTGGTGGGGCGTCCCTACAGACACAATTGGCCGTGTCTGCAGGTGGGAAGCCGGATGTGGGTATGTGTCTTGGTCGCTGCACTAGCGCCTCCTCTGGTTGGTTGGGGCACCTCTTCAGGGGAGAGGGGGAACTGGGGGGGGAATAGCATGATCCTCCCATGTGCTACGTCCCCCTGGTGAAACTCCTCACTGTCAGGTGAAAAGAAGCAGCTGGTGACTCCACATGTATGGGAGGAGGCATGTGGTAGTCTGCAGCCCTCCCCGGGTCGGCAGAGGGGGCGGAGCAGAGACCGGGACGGCTCGGGAAGAGTGGGGTAATTGGCCAAGTAAAATTGGTGAAAAAGGGGGGGGGAAGAAACCTTCAAAATGGAGGAAGAAGCCGGTGAAACATATTTAGACTCTTTAAAACCCACTCACCTTGTGTCTCCCCTGGAGTCAGCTCTATAAAACTGCGGCACTTCTCACCTGCAGACAAAGTAATCAGGAAACAACATAGGGAGAAGATTTTACATTCTGCTCTTTCCTCGCCGAGCAGATGCTTTTAAAAAGTGACTTAAAAGAGAATTAGCAGATAAACTCGTGTGTGAGCCGACTGCCATCTTAGAGCACTTCATAGGAATTAAATCATGCACTGTGCACATCACGTCAAATGTGATTAGTGTAAGTGCCTACCAAGTAGATCTGCAGTAGTGACCCTGACTAGACAACGTCACAAAGCAGTATCACAGTCATGCACGGAAACCGTCTTTAGAGTAAGGTAAGTCGGGAAAAGCAAAGTTTTTAGGTCTTTCGTGAATGAAATAAGCAAATTGTCAGCGCTGATGGAAGACAGGACTTCAATCCACCATCTGGGGGCCAAGGGAGAGAAAACTCCTGGCCTGGACACTAGTCTTCCAGAGATGGACAGGGAGGGCCGAAGGTGAGTAAAACATGAAGCGATGCATGTGGGGGGGGGGGGGGAGTTCAACGTCAGGAAACAACCTGTAAAGTCACGTCACCCGGCGGGGAAGCAATACTATGACTACGTGTAGGAACTACTTAAGTGTGTGACCTTTTTCACTTCTCATACCAGTGGCGGCTGGCCAGTACAGGGCGCTGGGGCCCCGCCCCCTTCAAACACCAAGAGATGAAAATCTACTTAAACATGTTAAATATAACTTACTTGTATAATACAAATAATGATGAAATAAAAGTGTTGTCAGTCTGGGAGCGCCTGCCAGCAGCATTAAATACTGGTTCAAATGGGATTTGGTTGGTTTCTGTCTGAATACATATACTTCCTGTCTGAATACATATACTTCCTGTCTGAATACATATACTTCCTGGGTGAGGGGCGCCGGCCAAACCATACCTTATGTAAGCCCTCAAACTTGTGGCGAGCAGGTGACCTGAGGCTGCTGTCTGATTGGTTTCTTCAGATTTTCCAGGGGGCGCTGTTCTGTGCTGCCCCAGACACTCCCACTTTTATTGGCAGTGAATTGGTATTGTTTTAATGTGTTTTGATCTAATGCGATTGGACAATTCTCGTGGCTGTCAATCATGTTCACACCCACCACCACGCCTCGTCTCGACTGTCAATCATCCACGTCTACGAACCCTGATAACATCTATAGGCCACATAGTCTTTCTTAGTAACTCTGTGACTGTGTGGACAGTAAAGCAGCTGTCAGGTGGGCTGCGCCAAGCTAAATTGCGTCCCCCCCCCAAAAAAAAACGTTTTTTAGCACCAGCTGCCACCGTTTCCATCCCTTAAACACGATGGGACTGATGCCCTAACAGGGTGGATCGACCCTGTCGGTGGCCTCCGTGTCCATTTTATCTCCACGAGCCAGCATGAACAAGCACCCAACAGCACACATGGCGTGCTGCGTAGCCTCACCATCACTGTGTTTCTCGCAGCTTTCCCAGAAGCCAGTGTGGAAGTATCTGAAGGCATACTTGTCCTCCCCTGTCTCCCAGATGTAGTGGACCGCGTTAGCCAGCTGCCTCTGTCTAATCTTGGCCAGCTCCTCCCTCCTGGCTGGAGACAGTGTGCGGTTGAATGGGTTCTGAGTGGGGCTCTCTGTAAAGACAGCAGGGGGAGACGGCGGTGAGGGGGGGCAGAAACACACGTACACACCAGTGCAGGAGCATACACACAGGCCCACGGGAGTAATAAAAACACACATTCAGATATGCAGCCGTGCACACACAGGTAACACCGACGCAGAAAGATGCACAGACACACTTGCAGGCAGGCATGCACACAGACCACACAACAATAAAAGGGATTTGGTTTTTGAGAAGTTTTCCCTTGTAAATCAACCCATGGGCTCAGAGGGGATCAGCAAATAAAAGTACACATCTCCAATCCACATTTTGCATTCAAGTGTGTGCGCTGTCAGGCGATTCCAGGAGCCCGCCGGGGGAGATAAGTACGTGCTTCAGAATGACAGAGAAAATTGAGATGGACCGCATAACTGAAATGAAGAGCGTATGAACCACTCCAGGGTCTCACATCCATCACGCCCCTGCATTTTAGAGTCACATGGAGCATCATGAGCCTGCACCTTGCCAACCCACGTGTAGGCATTCGTAAATCAGATTTAGGAGCAGATTGGGGGGGAGAGTAGGACCAGTATTGTGTGTTGGTCCGTCTTCCTGCTGGGGAAGCACAGATTACACACAGCACAAACAGTTTACTCCTGTATGGAGTAACAGAACTGTTAATCTCAATCTGGATTAAGCACATGTGCAAAGGAAATACAGCAGGCCGCTGACCGCTCCTGTGTGGACGATATAAACCTTTGTAATCATTCTCACACCCCAGCAGATTAATACTGCACCATAATTAAATGCGGGAACTAAGGTATGGACAATAAGAGATTAAAATAAATATCAAAACCAGGGACAGTGGGCAAAATGTAACAGGTCAGAAACATGTGTCCATCCAGATTAGTTCCAGGTACTGGTTTTAATGCAGGGACACGCTGCAGGGGTTGTTGAGTGCAATACTAGCCCTCGTGTTGTCCACACATTGTGTATTACTGCCCTGGTCCTAAGGGTCATTCCTGACCTGCCTTCATTAAACCTCTAAATTAAAGCAACTACATTTAATTTTAAACTCCAAATTTCTTTTGCATGAAGAAACAAGCTGTTGTTCATCACAAACTGTGCGACTATCTGGGTTTTCCCTCTTCACCGTGCAGAAAGACTGCATTTCATCAGTGGACACCCCTAATTTTTATTGCAACACACCTGTCATACTTGTTTTCTTTACTAGAGGTTTAATATTATTATTATTATTATTATTATTCATTCACGCGTTCATCTTCAGCCGCTTCTCCGGGGTGGGGTCACGGTGGCAGCAAGCTAAGTAGGGCACTTCAGACGTCCCTCTCCCCAGCAACACCCTCCAGCTCCTCCTTAGGGATCCCAAGGCGTTCCCAGGCCAGATTGGACATGTAGTCCCTCTAGCGAGTTCTGGGTCTACCCCAGGGTCTCCACCCAGTTGGATGTGCCCGGAAAACCTCCAATGGAAGGCGCCCAGGAGGAATCCTGATCAGATGCCCGAACCACCTCAATTGGCTCCTTTCGATGCGAAGGAACAGCGGCTCTACTCCAAGCTCCCTCCGGATGTCCGAGCTCCTCACCCTATCTCTAAGGCTGAGCCCAGACACCCTACGGAGGAAACTCATTTCAGCCGTTTGTATCCGCGATCTCACCCT
This sequence comes from Lampris incognitus, assembly GCF_029633865.1. Lineage (NCBI taxonomy): Eukaryota > Metazoa > Chordata > Actinopteri > Lampriformes > Lampridae > Lampris > Lampris incognitus. The sequence continues at coordinate 59,122,392 of NC_079219.1, forward strand.
TTCAGTCACTACCCAAAGCTCATGACCATAGGTGAGGGTTGGAAGTATCTCTGAGGAGTTCAAGTATCTCGGGGTCTTGTTCACGAGTGAGGGTAGGATGGTAGATTGACAGGTGGATTGGTGCAGCATCTGCAGTAATGCCGACGTTGTACCGGATCGTTGTGGTGAAGAGGGAGCTCAGCCAGAAGCCAAAGCTCTCAATTTACCAGTCAGTCTTCGTTCCAACCCTCACCTATGGTGATGAGCTTTGGGTTGTGACCGAAAGGGTGAGATGACTATTACTACTATTATTATTATTATTATTGCTTAAGGTACTGCATAGGTGTAAACATTTACTTTTTAGCTAGAGATAGCACTTGTTTAGCCTAAGACAGTGGCAGAAATGTGCAGGAAGTAGTTTTTGTCTTAGGGTCATGTTTGACCCTAAGACATTCTTAGTACCCTAGTGGTATACAGCTTTCATGGAAATATGAACGAAAACAACGTTGCAATTTTTCTAATGTTGGGGTCACTCTAGGAAAAGTCATCAAATTTCAGGTTGAAAAAACATAATTTCTTTGGTCAGAGGTCAGTAGCCGGAATTTGGTGGGGAAACCTAAAGAAATATAAACAAAGGACGACATGGTAAGTGGAAATAAACAAACTCGTTTCTAGAGATTTCTAGAGATGGGGGCGGCATGGTGGTGCAGTGGTTAGCGCGGTCGCCTCACAGCAAGAAGGTCCAGGGTTTGAAGTCCAGGGTAGTCCAACCTTGAGGGTCATCCTGGGTTGTCCTCTGCGTGGAGTTTGCATGTTCTCCCCATGTCTGCATGGGTTTCCCCCCACAGTCCAAAGACATGCAGCTCAGTTGAATCGGCCAAACTAAATTGTCCCTAGGTGTGTGTGTCGGCCCTGTGATGGCCTGGCGGCATGTCCAGGGTGTCTCTCCACCTGCCGCCCAATGACTGCTGGGATAGGCTCTAGCATCCCCGCGACCCTAATTGGGATAAGCGGCTTGGATAATGGATGGATGGATGGATGGAAAAAAGATCATGTAGAGTCTTTTCTCTGCTGTTAAACCCTGTTATGGGTCATTTTGACCCACAGACAACAGAAGGGCTAGTGAAATAGCTTAGGTCAAGGAGTCAAAACCAAGTTGTTGGAAAAGTTAAAGCCAGACAACTGCCTTATGCATCTGTTAACTAGGTACATTCTGAAAGTCTTATAAGAATTTGAGTTTTTCTCTGTACACAGTAAATAGATGCAATGAGCCATTTATCACATACAAAGAGATTCACACACACACACACACACACACCCCAGGCCACTGCACGACATAATTTGCAGGCATCTCCTTATTGCCTCAGTTGTGCTTTAATTTCAGAATGATACTGGGCTGATGACACAGCGCCTCATCCTAAATGTTATCTATAACATATCATGATCATACAATTATTGCAATGGCACACAACTTGTACAGACACCTATGGAGACCGCCTTTTATGTAACCGTGTGTTTTTGGGATTGATGTAGGGAGCCTATTTGCTGCATGCTAAAAAGTCAAGTCAAGTCTAGCCCATGCAGACTGGCAGTTCCGATAACACTGAGGGCGGTCTGACACGATGCGGAAGCAGGGCAGGCTAAGCTAACTGCTAGCCCATGCAGACCGGCAGTTCCAATAACACCGAGGGCGGTCTGGCAGTGGCCTCGCCTAGCGTTGACTGTGTTTTTGGTGTCGTCGTGTGGAGTGCGGGGAGGTGTGTTGAAGGTGTCTGGCTGAGAGAGCTGGTGTTGGATCGGCTGGGGGATCCTGGTCTGCCTCGTCCGGTGGGCCCAGGGACCACGGCCCTGCCTGGAGCTGCGCCCGAGGAGGAAACACCAAAGGCACTCTGACAGGATATGGAAGCAGGGCAGGCTAAGCTAACTGCTAGCCCATGCAGACCGACAGTTCCGACAGTCATCCTGGCGTTCGCTCTTTTGGACAATGAAAAAAAATTTTTTTTGTTTTGATATGTTGGATATATGTGTTCTTGTACTTTGTTTGGATGTTTTTTTGTCTTTGAGTTGCACTGCTGTGGGCTGGGGTAATAATATTTCATTTCATTTCATGCACTTGCGTACATTAAATGAAATGAAATGACAAATTAATGTTCCTGAGTCCTGAAGTGCATTTATATAGTTCTTAATCACAGGTAAAAGGCATTTACATGTCCGGAGGGAAATCAGGCAAACACAGTGAACAACAACTCCTACAGTTAAACCCCCCCCTTCCCTTTAGAAAAAGAAATGATAGACCACCCCCATGCATATGAAATGGATACAGAAAGACTTGTTCGGTGTGCTGAGGCAAAAGACAGAGTCGCCACACACTACTACATAGCAGTACCTGTGGTGTAAGGCTCACTGTTGTTCTGACCGCAGTTCTTCATCTTGACAGGCGAGAGGCAGAGGGGCTTGACCACCTTATGGGTACCCTCACACCAGTAGGAGGTGCAGAGAGCCAGGATGGAGAGAGCCAGAGCCAGCGTGGTCAAGGTCAGGGAGAGCAGGGAACGAGAGCGGCGGGACATGCTCTCCAGCATGGCCACGCGAGGGAGCAAGGGGACAAAGAGGCAAGAGCGAGGGAGGGAAACAGGGCAAGGGAGGGGATAGGGAGTGAAGGGGGTGCACGTGGAGTTATGACAAAGGGAACTGTGGGGACGATGGTGGTCACGGATTGTACAGAGGGAGTAGAGGCAGATGTTTTGGGATGGCTTTAAGAAGGGATGAGCTGCCAGGTCACAAAATCAATGATGAACAAAGAAAAAAGTGATGTAACAGTACAGAGAGAAGATGACAAAAGCAGAGGACAAAGTGGCGTTGTGATGTGGAGGAGATTATAGCGGAGGGAGGAAGAAAGCAGGAGAGGAGGGGGCAATGGGATGAGGCTCTTTGAGGTTGATACATGTAGGAAAGGACAGATGTAACACAAAAATGAACAAAACAGGGGGGATTTACACGGCCCACACTGGGATTCAGTAGCAGGAGGCACGATACAAGGATGTATGCTGTCCGGGCAGCTTTACTGTGTTATCCTGCTATGGATAATGAGAGCCATTGATTTGGCCATGGCCTTGACCTCTCTGCTGAAATGTATTACATCAGTGATATAAACACCAGGAGATCATTTGAAAATACTACGATATCTAATTATAGGTAATATTACAAAGTGGATATTTGCACCATCTCGAAAAGCCAACTGGTCTTGCTTGCAAGAAAGTGTAGTGAAATGGTTGCATGGAATGCACTCTGGCAGCTACAGCCAAGGCGTCTGTATGGCGACATCCACAGATCCGCTAAGTATTCTCTGGGTTAACAGATGTCACCGTAATGGCTGAGGCCACATAACTCCTCCTGTTGTCTGTTTGTGTTCATGAAGAGGGGTTAAGGAGGGATCAGTAATCCATGCTATCCTGTGACTCAGTTTAAGGTCTTCCCGCTTCCTGATTAAGACACTCCGGCCCTCGCCCTGCCTCTCATTATGCACTCTGCTACTGGGCCCTAAATGAGGGGACACGATGGAGGGGAGGAAAACAAGAGATTACTTTTTTTTGATGAAATTATAGATAAACCTGAGCTCTAAATGAGATTTTGCTAGTAATCCCTGTTCATCTTTTTTAATCCGTTTGTGTTAGGTGTGCTTTAGTGTGAAAGTCCCTCTAAGGTTTGCTAACGTCTCTTCTCATATGATGTCTCCCCGTCGGCCCCTGAAATACAACGGACCCCATATTAAACCAACCGAATAGACAACTGCTATGGCAATTGAGCAAGACAGTGTTTAGCTCCTGCAATTGCAAAATATGTATGTAAATATCCATCAACATACATATATTGTGAGTCATGGAGAATTTTTTAAAAGCTATCAAATCACTGTGTGTATGGATTGTGCCATTTTAACACTGCTACGACATCATAACAACTTTACTTCCTTTCTTAGCATGAATTGATTCAGTCAAATCAGTGGTGCATCCCTGGCGTTGAACATTTAAAGTCTGTATGAGTTAAGAAAAATGTTCACATGCCATGGTGTTTATGGTACCGGCCATTTTTTTCCTCCTTCGGTTTGCAAGTAATCATCGATAGGCTCACAAAGTTTTGAAAAGCTGGCACGACTCTCGCTAAACCTCATCCGAGGCTCTGCAGATCTCCCATCATCACCGACATGCCCTCATAATTCAGACCCAACGCTTCTAATTCGGGTCCCTACTGGGCCTGAGGTGCTGCTCTCAGAGTGATAACGCTTTGTTCGCTTGTGAAAATAAAATGGAGCAGTGCTGAAAATGAGTCTGTGAGACGACAATGCTCTCTGAATTCTGCTGGGAGAACAACATCCACCGCCTAATGATGCAGCTCGACCAGACCAGTATTATTACCCTTTCATCTCGCTCGCCGGTGGAGATGGTCTTTAAAAGATTAAAGCAATCAGCTTCAACACAGGAGGAGTTCTGGCCTAAATAAGAGCACTGCTTTTTCGGTGTTCTGATTTTGCAACTTGGGGGGGGAAAATGGTGAGAAGACAAACGGTTTGCTTTGCAATTATGAGCCATATCATAAAAGCTACAACATGCTGGTCTGCGTCCACCGTCTTTTAGCAAAATATCAAAAGCTCCATCTCAGAGGCAACGCTCACAGAAATCAACCATCCACCGTTATATAAAAAGTAGGAATAACGCAAATACGTACCAAAGATTATTATTATTATTTCTGGTGGACCGCTGTAATCGTTTAAGTCACACGTGGGAAAGTCACTAGTCTTGTACCTTCAGTTCTCACTCCTTCCAGCGCTCAACATTTCTAAAATTTTCTGAAGACGTCTAATGGTCGGTCCATCTTCAACAGACCTTCTCCGAATCACTACTCCCTCTCCATCCTTCCTCCCTATTTAACCAGAATCCTCCCGTGTGTCCGTCACTAACGATCCACCATTGGGACGAGCATCCATGACCCTTACCTCGCCAGCCGAACCGCTCCCCTTATCCTCCTCGCCGATGTTCAGATGGAACTGCAAGAGAGTGATGGAGTGTCTGTCTCCATGCCACTCTACTGCCTTTTCTGTCTTTCTTGGGAATTTATGTCACAAACCCATCCTGAATCGTGTAATCCCTCTAAGTCCATCTGTTACTGTAGTCCCCCTCTCTCCCCCTCATCCAACCGATTTCTCATTTATGGCTCCTTCTCACACACACCCCCACCCCCACCTTTACTGAACCTTCAGCCTCCGTGTAGAACGACTCGCGGATCATCAAAGCATCTTCCACTCGACATTAAATTATTTCCCCGTGTGGGCAGTGAAACAAGAGTAACCGCTCATCTGCAGGAATGATTTTCTCCTTCACCACCCGTCAGTGCCAGCGCTGTGCAAAGCCAAATCCTGAACCCGCCGAGTCAAGTTAAATGTGTTCATCTCTGGGTGCCAAATGTGTTTCTTTTTTAAGGAAAAAGGCAAGCAGAGAAACAAGGACTGAGCTTTTTGGTCATAATAATTTATTTACAATATGTTATGTACATTAAAGTTGAAAGAAATACATTGGCAAAGAAGCAAAAACAACAAGGTATGTATGTGTCAATGGTGAGGTTTAAAAAGAAAGGGAGCAGAACCACGCTGGAGTTGAGGCCGCTAACCCCAGGCTTGGGACTTACAGTAGTGTAAAACCAGCTTGCCATCACTGCCGAAACACTAAAAAGAAGTAGAAAACCATTCTTTTAGTCAGAAACAGAGACCAGAGTAAGGATTTGGTGTTAGATAACAACACCTGAGAAAATCAGCTCTTGATTAGTCAGTCCAACAGACAGAGGACACAGACGGAAAGAATGCTGTTTGATTAACACTCGTGACCTGTCAGTAGCAAAGAGAGGCATATAAACTGCTGCCTGCTGTGGCTTTTGGACTCTGAAGCCTTTCCTTTTATTGATCAGGACTCATCCTGGGGCCAAGAGTAGGATAATGACTCAAACAGAGCTACTCAGCTCCATTTGAGTCTGTAGCGGATGTAGTCGGTAGCCTGTCTCTACTGAGCCTGTAGCAGATGCAAACAGGCTCAATAAACTGATCTGCAAGGCCGGTGACGTTGTGGGGGCGGAACTGGTGGCGGTTTCCGAGAGGAGGATGCTATTGAAGTTAGGTGCCATCAGGGACAATGTCTCCCACTCCATGACGTGATGGTGGGCACAGGAGTACTTTTAGTAATAGACTCATTCTGCCGAAATGCACTACAGAGCGCCACAGGAGGTCATTCCTGCCTGTGGCCATCAAACTGTACAACTCCTCCCTCAGAGGGTCAGACACTCGGAGTTAATGGTCACTGGACTGCCCTTCCACTTGTTTTACCCTGTTGGGTTTTGTTTGCGCTGTTTCTTTTGTGCTGCGGTAGTATATGTGCACCATGCTACGTATGTTGATATATTTTGCTCTTATTTCTATTCGTTATTTAATCTTTTATTTCTATTTTTCTTGTTTCTATTTTCTGGCTATCTTGTTAGTTTTTTCTTTACTAGAGCGTGAGTGTCTGTCATGGAACCCAGTTTCCCTCGGGGATGAATAAAGTATTCTGATTCAATTATTGCGCCCTCTGCTGGCCAATCATCCACATGACCTAATCGCCGTACTGCCTTTTTCTCAGGGTTAAAGGTATCCAGTGCCGCGTTTAACCGCTAGCGGCGCTACAGAGCACAAACGGGGCCTCATGTTGTTTGTATCACGTGTTCTTCCAGCACGTGCACAAGGACACACGCACACCTGAACCACAGAGGGGTTTTCTATCACATTTCTACACAACACACAACGAAGAAGAAACAAAACAACAACGACCTGTCGACAGGCGGATGTTTCGTTTGAAGTCATCGATCAGGTCAGGATATAAAGTGCAGTTTTATCCAATCAGTTTAACTGCAGTGGAAGATCGCTTATAGTGCTCACACCTATCCAGGCCAGTATCCATCCATCCACTATCCAAACTGCTTATCCTGCTCTCAGGGTTGCAGGGATGCTGGAGCCTATCCCAGCAGTCATTGGGCGACAGGCGGGGAGACACCCTGGACAGGCCGCCAGGCCATCACACAGGGCCCACACACACACACACACACACACACACACACACACACACACACACACACACACACACACACACACACACACCTATGGACAATTTAGCACGGCCGATTCACCTGACCTACATGTCTTTGAACTGTGGGAGGAAACCGGAGCCCCCGGAGGAAACCCACAGACACGGGGAGAACATTCAAACTCCACACAGAGGACGACCCGGGACGACCTCCAAGGTTGAACAACCTCGGGGCTTGAACCCAGGACTATCTTGATGTGAGGCGACCGCGCTAACCACTGCGCCATCATGCCGACGTGATCACATCTATCCAGGCCAATATGATCACGATGAATCATTCTATATCACTATAGTTGAACACTAACATGAGATAGCCTACTGTCGGCAACTGTACTGCAGCAAGATCAGCTGCTCCAAATAGGAATTTAAAAATAGACTATATGTTACAGTAGCATTGCTTAGTATTGTCTGTACCGTACTGCACTGTAAGGTAAAGAAAGCACAAGGATCAACAAAACTAATCATAGAAACTGGAGGTATGTCTACTGTCTTTTATCCTTTTCTCCATCCAATAAGTGATGTCAGACTTTGCATCAGCTTCATTCACTGGTGGGAAAAGAAACCCCTCGAATGAAAAAGGCCCAATATTATTCAAAATTTAAAGCTACAAGAAAGAAAGAAAGAAAGAAAGAAAGAAAGAAAGAAAGAAAGAAAGAAGAAAGCCACTTTATTTCTGTCACTGTACAGTTGTTGGTTACAACGAAATTTGTCTTCTGCATGTAACCCCTATAGGAGCAGTGGGTAGCTGTGGTGCAACACCCGGGGATCAACTCCAGTTCTTTTTCCTATTGCCTTGGTCTGGGGTACAGACAGGAGTATTAACCCTAACATTGATTCATCCATTATCCAAACCGCTTATCCAACGCAGGCTGGCGGGGATGCTGGAGCCTATCCCAGCAGTCACTGGGCGGCAGGCGGGGAGACACCCTGGACAGGCTGCCAGACCATCACAGGGCTAAATAGTGTGTGTGAGTGTAGCTGAGAACTATGGCCTACACACCCTCTCTTAAGGCCGTGTAGGCCGTAATTCTCAGCTAGACCCACGCACTAACATGCATGTCTTCTTTCTTTTTTTACAATATGGAACTGGACAAATGAGCAAGAGTGAGAATAGATTTTTCAAGTAATCAAAAAAGTCCACTTCCCTCTCGCTCTGCTTCCTCCTGCCCTCCCATGACCCTGCCTCCAGACTAGCATCATGCACATGCATGAGTTTGTTACTGATAACTAGCAACACGTATATTGTTGTTGATAATCTATATGGTAAAAATATTGATTTTCATCCAATCTCTTAGTTACACCAACACTGTTACTGAGAAGCAATTGTGCACTTAATAGGCCCACTATAGCACGCACAAACACACTTCTAATGCTGATCAAAACTATATCAATCCGAATAAATGAAATACATGCTACAAATAGTAAGGACATGAACACATATGACACAGTTGTCCCTTAAGTACTTACTTCAAACAGGACGCCAACTTCTTGGTCAGGTGAGGGAGCAAAAGACTGGTTGACATAAATAAACTGTAAGTAAGAAAAAAGAAGGAAAGAAAGAATCAATGCAAACTAGTAAATATCAAAAAGAACAGAGCAATTGTTTAAACTGCAAACTAAGCAAGAACTCAGGACTTTGGTGAGGAAACAAATGAATTTCATTGGGAGTGACGAAGGAGGACAGGATTAGGAACGAGTATATTAGAGGGACAGTTCAGGTTGGACGGTTTGAAAACAAAGCAAGAGAGACAAGACTGAGATGGTTTGGACATGTGTGGAGGAGAGATGCTGGGTATACTGGGAGAAGGATGCTGAATATGGAGCTGCCAGGGAAGAGGAGAAGAGGAAGGCCAAAGAGGAGGTTTATGGATGTGGTGAGGGAGGACATGCAGGTGGCTGGTGTGACAGAGGAAGATGCAGAGGACAGGAAGAGATGGAAACGGATGATAAAGTAGTAGTAGTAGTAGTAGTAGTAGTAGTAGATGGTGAGGAAACAATTGAACTGAGTCCTTACCAGTTGTTCATTGGCATCAAGCTTGAGGAAGCGAGCGATGAACTGAGCGAGAGACTGCACCGTCCTTCCTTTCTCCACTGCCCACTTCTTTGTCTTCATGATGGGAGTGTCCCCCACTGCCTTCAACAACACATCAACTGATGCACACAGAGGATGGGACGTAAGACAGCAGCTACCACCAACAACAGTCTGGGCCAATCCACCACGGATTTGGCCAAAAACACTTAATAATCAGTACACGGAATTATGCACGGCCCTTTAACTTCATTCTATGTGCACACACGACGCAGAGGTAAAGTCTTACCTCCAACGAAAACGCGAAATTCTTCAAATACGCGATATACTGTCATCGTTACAATACTTTACGCAAGTAACTTACAGCATGGGTTCTCAACCTTTTTGGGGTGCTGGACCCCCTGCGTATTTTGGATCTACCCTGAGGACCCCTCCACCTGATCTTGGGGGAGGGGGCTTGCAATTTGGTAGAAACAGTAGAAACTGCAGTTTAAATTGCATTATAGCATTTATTCACTCTTTGGGGCAAAAATAAGAGCTTTCAGTTGTCACTTAGATATAGTTAACAAAACAGAATTCTTATGCAGTAACTTTCAGATATATGTAACAAAACAGAACATGTATTCAGTAACTTTCAGATATATGTAACAAAACAGAATATGTATTCAGTAACTTTCAGATATATGTAACAAAACAGAATATGTATTCAGTAACTTTCAGATATATGTAACAACACAGAATATGTATTCAGTAACTTTCAGATATATATGTAACAAAACAGAATATGTATTCAGTAACTTTCAGATATATGTAAAAACAGAATTTTTATGCAGTAACTTTTAACAATGCAAACGGGAGCGAGATCTCTTATTAGAATACAATAAATTACACTTGTGAAACAGATGTAATTAGAGAAAAAAGTCCTGTTACCCTTTATAGTTTAGCTAAAGTCTCAGCCACATTTGAGTAAAATAATCCTATTTCTATAAATGTCACAGGATCTTTTTTTTAAAAGATATTTTATTTTCACGGACCCCTTGCAATTACACCACGGACCACTAGGGGTCCGCGGACCCCCGGTTGAGAAACACTGACTTACAGGATAAGTAACGCAAGGTGGAAGTCGGACTAGTTTCTGTGGTGGCGTTTCACTGTCCCCGGGTGCAACACGTGTAACGGCAGCATTAGTTATTCCCTACATACAACGGGAAACACCTTGTGCCGGAAGGGTGAAAGCACAGGCGGCCAGGGGAAACTTCTCTTTATCAACATTAGCCTCCTGACTCTGACAGCGGCCTTAGCCAGCCAGCGCCCGCCTCATTCCGGATGTTTTGCAAATCCCTACCAGTTCATTGGCTACGCGAAAAACGTCCTTCCATTCTATTGGCCCAGCAGCACGCCAATCACCGCTTTGTCACATATGCGGAACTAGCTTCATTCAGCGTTAGCGACCAGCTCTCGCAAGCCGCAAAAAAAGTCCAACACACGCACACACGCGTTTTCCAACTGCGGCGTTTTCTTACTCTTTTTCTTCTCCTCAGCCGTCGCCGACTCCTCGGGTGGCGGTTGTGGGGCGGAGAGCTCCTCTTTCTGCGTCTCCACAGGGGACTGCGCAGCACTGTCAGACATCTTCCGGTGTGGGACGCGCTGACCCCTCGGGGGTTGAAGCCTTGCGTCATTAAGTGGGCGTGTCGAGGCGGTTTCTCTCTCTCTCTCTCTCTCTCTCTCTCTCTCCGTTCTTTATTGAACACGTGTTCACATACAGCGAGAGAGACAGACACACATGGCAGAGGACAAAACATAAAAAGGAGACAAAAATAAAAAGATGACGCGTTATATGCAGCGTATTAAATTCGCCTAGTAACTTATAAGTCTTAATAGCGTTTTTGTTTTTAAGATTAAATGAAATGGTGCTATATTGTTTAAATTCATGAATGAAGTGCAGGAAATGTCAAGATATTGGCATTGAAGTTATCCGGTAAAGCTCGTGTTAGAAAGATCCAAGCTAGATATTGATTATGTGATTTTTGTGGACTAAAAAACGACAGTATTACCCATCTGTTCTTCCAGTGTGTACTGTATATACAAGAATGGGGAACACTTTAGTATGGGGAACGTAGTCACCATTAATTAGGTGCTTATTAGCATGCAAATTAGCAACATATTGGCGCTTAATTGGTCATTATTACGTACTCATTAATGCCTTATTCTGCATGGCCTTATTATACAACCAGTAAGCCATTAACTATGAGTTGTCCCTCTATAACCTCAGAAGTATTGCTTATTAGTAGTACCATCTCAATATGCTTTGCTTAGTATGGCCTTTATAAGGTGGTAGTACCACAAGAAGAGTTATTCTCCCTTATGCACACTACAAAAAAGAGCCATAAGGATAGTTAATAATGTAGGATATCGTGAGCACACCAACAAGCTATTTTTTAAAGTCACATGCCTTGAAGCTCAGGGATTGAATAGAATTTAACACAACACAAATAATGTTCAAATCAAGAAACACTCTACTGCCTCTTGAGGGACAAGTTTTGAGGCTTCGCTTTCTTCCGTGTACCCGATTAAGGCAAAAGACTACAAGTGTCAAAATCCCCATTTTCATCTCATGGCAGCAAACTTTAGATTCTTTGGTGAATCAGATCAATCTAATTTGATCTTAGCACCTACTGAACAAATATAGCCTACGCACAAGTACACACATATCAGTGATGTTATATTGTCATACAATTTAGCTTTATATGACATTAGACGGTTAGTTTTGAATCTTTGCTAGCCTATGAGCTGCTAGCCTATGAGGTTCAGATGGGTGGTAGTGGTGCAATAAACACCACCATTGAAGGTGATGATGCTAACACAACACACACCTTTCTGAGAAATTGAGCCTCTCTTGATTCCTTGTTTAAAAGGCAGCCAGGGGTCAGGGGTCAGGCGTCTAGGCGCTGAATAGCTACTACAGAACTGTGCAGCACCTTGCAAGGCCATGACCTCTTGCAGTCAACCAAAAGTTTTTCCCTGAGACGGTTTTCTTACGGCACAGCAGTTTGACCTCAGTATGAACTCAGCTGGGGCCTGGGTGCCTAGAATGTAGGGTGTCAGCAACGCGCCCCTTGTTATTAAAGCGATTGATTTTAAGAGGGTTGGATCAATATCCACAAAAAATCATGGTAGCCTTTTAAATAGAGCAAATGAAGCTTTATCGCTCCCACACACCCTCATGTGCCACAGCTTGAATTTGGCCAAAACACAGAAGGATAAGGACCAGTGTTGTGACCTAAAAGGGAGGTTTCAGCTATGAGAATACGCTACGGCTTCTTACAGATATGACTCATTCCACGTTGAAGAGGGAGCCTCAGAAGCCAAGAAACACATGGCTACGGATGGTGTTGTGGAGTCTTTCAAAACCAAAAACTCAAACACAAGTACTTCTGAGACGATCCACATCAAGCTACCCCTGGCCGAAGCACACAAGAACCAGAACTTATCGCTAGATTGTGGGTTCTCCAAGAATATTCATCCTCTACCTACCTACCTACCTACCTACCTACCTACCTACCTACCTACCTACCTACCTACCTACCTACCTACCTACCTTACCTTACCTACTTTACCTTACCTACTTTACCTACCTACCTACCTACCTACCTACCTACCTACCTACCTACCTACCTACCTACCTACCTTACCTCCTTTATCTACCTACCTACTTAACTTACCTTACCCACTTTACCTACCTACCTTACCTTACCTACTTTACCTACCTACTTAACTTACTTTACCTTACCTACTTTACCTACCTACCTTACCTACCTTAACTTACCTCCTTTATCTACCTACCTACTTAACTTACTTTACCTTACCTACTTTACCTACCTAGCTTACCTTACCTACTTTATCTACCTTACCTTACCTACTTTATCTACCTTACCTTACCTACTTTACCTACCTACCTAGCTTACCTTACCTCCTTTACCTACCTACCTACCTCACCTTATATATACCTACCTAAACTTACCTTACCTACTTTACCTACCTACCTACTTACCTACCTTACCTACTTTACCTACCTGCCTGCCCGGTTTCTGGATGTGACCCGTCCACTATCAATGGTATTTTATATTCAAGTAACCGGACTGGCTAGGGACCAGTTTTAGTGCTTACTATTGGCTAAAACAGACGTCAATCATTTGTTTCATTTGATTGGTTGCTGGGTTGATTAAGGCGGGGCTTACTAAGGAAGACGTTGCCGCGTGAAGTAGAGCAAAGTAAGAGGGCTCCGTTTTTATGTTACATTTAGATGATTTAGTTTTACGTGTCGATGGTACAATCTGAGAAACAGGGAACAGGCTGAAAGAGGCTTTAGCGTGTCGATTAGTGTTGACGTTTTCTTCTGTGGTAGACGTGCGCATGCGTCCTCCTGCAAGGGCACCGGAGAAAACATAATACGTTTTATTTCCTTACGCGGTGTCACCCGTCCGGGTCCATCAGGCAGACCTTCACCTCGACTTCCTTACGTGGTGTCCCCTGTCCGGGTCCACCAGGCAGACCTTCACCTCGACTTCCTTAGGTGGTGTCACCCGTCCGGGTCCACCAGGCAGACCTTCACCTCGACTTCCTTACACGGTGTCACCTGTCCGGGTCCACCAGGCAGACCTTCACCTCGACTTCCTTACACGGTGTCACCTGTCCGGGTCCACCAGGCAGACCTTCACCTCGACTTCCTTAGGTGGTGTCACCCGTCCGGGTCCACCAGGCAGACCTTCACCTCGACTTCCTTAGGTGGTGTCACCTGTCTGGGTCCACCAGGCAGACCTTCACCTCGACTTCCTTACACGGTGTCACCTGTCCGGGTCCACCAGGCAGACCTTCACCTCGACTTCTTTACGTGGTGTCACCTGTCCGGGTCCACCAGGCAGACCTTCACCTCGACTTCCTTACACGGTGTCACCTGTCCGGGTCCACCAGGCAGACCTTCACCTCGACTTCTTTACGCGGTGTCACCTGTCCGGGTCCACCAGGCAGACCTTCACCTCGACTTCCTTAGGTGGTGTCACCTGTCCGGGTCCACCAGGCAGACCTTCACCTCGACTTCCTTACACGGTGTCACCTGTCCGAGTCCACCAGGCAGACCTTCACCTCGACTTGCTTAGGTGGTGTCACCTGTCTGGGTCCACCAGGCAGACCTTCACCTCGACTTCCTTACACGGTGTCACCTGTCCGGGTCCACCAGGCAGACCTTCACCTCGACTTCTTTACGTGGTGTCACCTGTCCGGGTCCACCAGGCAGACCTTCACCTCGACTTCCTTACACGGTGTCACCTGTCTGGGTCCACCAGGCAGACCTTCACCTCGACTTGCTTAGGTGGTGTCACCTGTCTGGGTCCACCAGGCAGACCTTCACCTCGACTTCCTTAGGTGGTGTCACCTGTCCGGGTCCACCAGGCAGACCTTCACCTCGACTTCTTTACGTGGTGTCACCTGTCCGGGTCCACCAGGCAGACCTTCACCTCGACTTCCTTACACGGTGTCACCTGTCTGGGTCCACCAGGCAGACCTTCACCTCGACTTGCTTAGGTGGTGTCACCTGTCTGGGTCCACCAGGCAGACCTTCACCTCGACTTCCTTAGGTGGTGTCACCTGTCCGGGTCCACCAGGCAGACCTTCACCTCGACTTCTTTACGTGGTGTCACCTGTCCGGGTCCACCAGGCAGACCTTCACCTCGACTTCCTTACACGGTGTCACCTGTCCGGGTCCACCAGGCAGACCTTCACCTCGACTTGCTTAGGTGGTGTCACCTGTCTGGGTCCACCAGGCAGACCTTCACCTCGACTTCTTTACACGGTGTCACCTGTCCGGGTCCACCAGGCAGACCTTCACCTCGACTTCTTTACGTGGTGTCCCCTGTCCGGGTCCACCAGGCAGACCTTCACCTCGACTTCTTTACGTGGTGTCCCCTGTCCGGGTCCACCAGGCAGACCTTCACCTCGACTTCCTTACACGGTGTCACCTGTCCGGGTCCACCAGGCAGACCTTCACCTCGACTTCCTTACACGGTGTCACCTGTCCGGGTCCACCAGGCAGACCTTCACCTCGACTTCTTTAGGTGGTGTCACCTGTCCGGGTCCACCAGGCAGACCTTCACCTCGACTTCCTTACACGGTGTCACCTGTCCGGGTCCACCAGGCAGACCTTCACCTCGACTTCCTTACACGGTGTCACCTGTCTGGGTCCACCAGGCAGACCTTCACCTCGACTTCCTTACACGGTGTCACCTGTCCGGGTCCACCAGGCAGACCTTCACCTCGACTTCTTTACGTGGTGTCACCTGTCCGGGTCCACCAGGCAGACCTTCACCTCGACTTTACGCGGTGTCACCTGTGCGGGTCCACCAGGCAGACCTTCACCTCGACTTCTTTACGCGGTGTCACCTGTCCGGGTCCACCAGGCAGACCTTCACCTCGACTTCCTTAGGTGGTGTCACCTGTCCGGGTCCACCAGGCAGACCTTCACCTCGACTTCCTTACACGGTGTCACCTGTCCGGGTCCACCAGGCAGACCTTCACCTCGACTTCCTTAGGTGGTGTCACCTGTCTGGGTCCACCAGGCAGACCTTCACCTCGACTTCCTTACACGGTGTCACCTGTCCGAGTCCACCAGGGAGACCTTCACCTCGACTTCCTTAGGTGGTGTCACCTGTCCGGGTCCACCAGGCAGACCTTCACCTCGACTTCCTTAGTCCAGGTCTCACTGAAGTGGAATAAATGCGTGTGTACACAACGTCCAGAAGAGCAGGAGACGCGCCTAACAACATGAACTGTGACCTCTGTCCCACGGCAGGAAATGCCCCTTTCCCTCACGTGCTGCTGAGGGCTGTATGCCACAATAACATGTTGGGGTTCAGTGCCAACACTACCACTGCAGTGTGAACCCACACCGGGTATGACAATGACCCCCAGATTTACCACACACTCTGTTTTGTCTTCTTTCTTCCCCAACAGTGGCAGGCATTGGCAGGCTGTCCACCAAAGGCTCTGTCCTCTTGCTTTGTGACATGCAAGAGAAGTTCAGGCCCAACATTTTCCAGTTCACCAACATCGTCAGCAACGCGGCCAGATTACTTGAGGTAGGCTACGCATACACCTTCACCTACATATACACAGATGTCAGGCATACAGAGTGCCGAAACTGGAGATTACATTCACATGACTTTTACATTTGCATCGGTTTACAGTTCCTCCATTGTGCTCCATCTATAGTCTTAGAGCTCTGCACAGCCTTGAGTGTGTCACATGCGCACACTTGACTATTAACGTCACAGCACCGCATAAAGTCAGCGAGCGGATTTATATTATTAAACCGCAACTGCACTTTATATATAAACGGTCTACTGGACGCCGTCCAGGCTGCGTGGCCTGGGCTTGGTAGACAGCTCAGAGTGCTGGAGGTGTCTTGACAAAGATGGCACCTCTCATACACGTGCTTTGGAGTTGCCCAAAAACACAGGCGTTCTGGTCTGCTATACATATCGATTTAAAAAAGAACGACCGGCCTAGACATCCCTTCCTCCTCCCCCGGTCTGTTTATTGTGGGTGACCCCTCTGCGTTAAGTGATGTGACTGGATCCAGACTGCCCTTATGTTAGTTGGGACGGGAACTGGTGGACTGGATCCAGACTGCCCTTATGTTAGGTAGGACGGGAACTGGTGGACTGGATCCAGACTGCCCTTATGTTAGTTAGGACGGGAACTGGTGGACTGGATCCAGACTGCCCTTATGTTAGTTAGGACGGGAACTGGTGGACTGGATCCAGACTGCCCTTATGTTAGTTAGGACAGGAACTGGTGGACTGGATCCAGACTGCCCTTATGTTAGTTAGGACAGGAACTGGTGGACTGGATCCAGACGGCCCTTATGTTAGTTAGGACAGGAACTGGTGGACTGGATCCAGACTGCCCTTATGTTAGTTAGGACAGGAACTGGTGGACTGGATCCAGACTGCCCTTATGTTAGTTAGGACAGGAACTGGTGGACTGGATCCAGACTGCCCTTATGTTAGGTAGGACGGGAACTGGTGGACTGGATCCAGACTGCCCTTATGTTAGGTAGGACGGGAACTGGTGGACTGGATCCAGACTGCCCTTATGTTAGTTGGGACGGGAACTGGTGGACTGGATCCAGACTGCCCTTATGTTAGGTAGGATGGAAACTGGTGGACTGGATCCAGACTGCCCTTATGTTAGGTAGGATGGAAACTGGTGGACTGGATCCAGACTGCCCTTATGTTAGTTAGGACAGGAACTGGTGGACTGGATCCAGACTGCCCTTATGTTAGTTAGGACAGGAACTGGTGGACTGGATCCAGACTGCCCTTATGTTAGTTAGGACGGGAACTGGTGGACTGGATCCAGACTGCCCTTATGTTAGGTAGGACGGGAACTGGTGGACTGGATCCAGACTGCCCTTATGTTAGTTAGGACAGGAACTGGTGGACTGGATCCAGACTGCCCTTGTTAGTTAGGACAGGAACTGGTGGACTGGATCCAGACTGCCCTTATGTTAGTTAGGACAGGAACTGGTGGACTGGATCCAGACTGCCCTTATGTTAGTTAGGACGGGAACTGGTGGACTGGATCCAGACTGCCCTTATGTTAGTTAGGACGGGAACTGGTGGACTGGATCCAGACTGCCCTTATGTTAGGTAGGACAGGAACTGGTGGACTGGATCCAGACTGCCCTTATGTTAGTTGGGACGGGAACTGGTGGACTGGATCCAGACTGCCCTTATGTTAGTTGGGACGGGAACTGGTGGACTGGATCCAGACTGCCCTTATGTTAGTTGGGACGGGAACTGGTGGACTGGATCCAGACTGCCCTTTTGTTAGGTAGGACAGGAACTGGTGGTCAAAGAACGGGAACGCCTCCTCTGCACCAGCACCATCTCTGTGGCACACTTCCCTTGGTCAGCTGGCTGCCCTAGAACAGCTCTCATGTAGGCTGCTTGATAAGGTGGAGGAACATCACCTGAAACGGGGGCAGTACCGTTCTTATCTACGGAGCGTTTAATGGCGTTTCCAGCTCCTAGAAATAACACTACCATTCCATATCGCATGAAATGCAGACAACTGCGAGAGGCCTGCGGTTCGAATACCTGCTGACAAGCCGTGCTGTCAACTTTCAAGCACTCCACACACCGCAGTCGTGTTTTCTTTTCCCTATGTTTCTTCTCTTTCTTCTTTCCTTATGTCACTCCTGATCTTTCACGTATTTTGGTCTGGTTGTGCTCGTTTCGTTTCCCTCGCATTCTGGTTTCATATCCGTGTCATTTGTAATTGAAATGCTTGTATAATATGTTTTGTTTATTGTGGAAAAAATGAACTACTAATCCTAAACCCCCCCCCCCCCCCCCCAGAAACTGCACTTTCTAATTCAGACTTCCTGACACTCCTCCTTGTAGGCGAGTCGTGTCCTGGGCATCCCACCCATTGTGACGGAGCAGTACCCAAAAGGCTTGGGCCCCACGGTTCCAGAGCTTGGTGCCGGGGACCTGAAGGCTTACGCTAAGACCAGTTTTACCATGCTGACAGAGGACGTGGAGAAGGAGCTCGATGCCCTGGGAAACCCCAAGCGAGCGATCCTGTGTGGAATAGAGGCACACGCCTGCATCGCTGTGAGACCATATCGCTGTCTGCTGAGATTCAGTGTTTCCTTTTCCCCCACTACACTTACAAGAGATTTCCAAATTATGTTGGCACAACACGTTTTAAGGAGGATTTAAGGCCTCTGGACTTCTCAAATATGATACAGACTTTGTTTGTGTGTGTGAACTAACCAGTACCGTGAAAAGTGACAACAAATATTGGAAAGAGGTGATGGCATGCACATACATGTAAAGTCAGACTACAGCTCTGTTGTTCCAGGTTTCCTTACAGTAATGATGTGCTGCACCCTAGGGCAACACTGAGTTCCTTCAGTCCGGACATGTGAATGCTCCGTGTGGAGGGAAAAAGCATTTTGTTTCCTCCTGACTTCTGCTCCATCTTTTCTTCAGTGCACAACCTTTGACCTGCTTGAGAAGGGAATTGAGGTCCACATTGTGGCTGATGCAGTCTCATCCAGAAGGTAATCGTCCATCTGAAACGCATCATCCTTTCCTTCCCGCTCATAAATTGTCGATGTGCGTGGTACGTCAAGTGTACTGCATGAACCGCTGTCTGTCTGTCTCCTCTGCAGCCAGACAGACCGGTTGTTTGCCCTGTCGCGGCTAAAGCAGAGTGGAGCTTTCCTCACCACCACAGAGGGTGTTCTGCTGCAGCTGGTCCAAGATGCTAAACACCCCAACTTCAAGGAGGTTCTTTCTACCAATTACTTTGGATTGCACTGCCTCCATCACAGCAGTTACCCTGGTTTTCCACGGCATATTTTAAGTAAAAGCAATTTCTGTGACTTTCCTTGCTAAATTATAATCTGTTGACTCAATGGTCTGTTTACAGATCCAGCGGCTGCTGGCCCATCCTTCCCCCGACACTGGGTTGCTTGCCTACTTCAGCTCTCTATAGGGATACCCATCACCTCTCTTCTGTTTCATGAATACGGCACAGGATTTGAATGCACTGAACACAGTGTTTATCTCCATCCATCCATCCATCCATTACCCAAACCACTTATCCTGCTCTCAGGCTCGCGGGGATGCTGGAGCCTATCCCAGCAGTCACTGGGCGGCAGGCGGGGAGACACCCTGGACAGGCTGCCAGGCCATCACAGGACACACACACACACACACACACACACACACACACACACACACACACACCTAGGGGCAATTTAGTACGGCCGATTCACCTGACCTACATGTCTTTGGACTGTGGGAGGAAACCGGACCCCCGGAGGAAACCCACGCAGACACGGGGAGAACATGCAAACTCCACACAGGGGACGACCCGGGACGACCCCCAAGGTCTGACTACCCCGGGGCTTGAACCCAGGACCTTCTTGCTGTGAGGCAACTGTGCTAACCACTGCACCACTGTCCCGCCCAACATAAATAAACCAAATGTAAACACATGTTCATGTAAAGCAATAAAATAACGTTGCCGTCTTAACTTTCCACTGTGTTCGTTTGTTTTTATTATTAGTGTATTTGAGCAATTCCTGTGTTGTGTGATGGCCCCATCAATGACAGGGACCTTTTGTGAGCAAAGCAGGAAAGTGCATACAAGCAACAAAAACGTCTGATGTACTGTAAAGGACTGCTGTCCTCCACACTACCATGTCTCCTCCTGCAGCACCGGACGAGCAGCACTGAAAAATCTCCTCCTCAAGCTACAACAAGTCGATGAGGTGTGGCCAACCCCCAGAGGCGGGAGCCGAGAGCCTGATGTCATCGGAGGGGAGGAGTGAGTGACATAATTCTGGGACAGTCAGAAAGGGAGGGGTAGAGGACAGGGAGAGAAAAAGGAAGCAAGCAGTCTGCGATCAGTTTTGTTTGTTTAAAGTAAAGGAAAGTTTCTAAAAGAAAGCGTGAGAAGTGGTGCGCGTGGATTTGCAGGCTGAGAAGGACGGACATCCAGCTGTGGAGAAGAAGAAGAACTGCAATTTCCCACAGCATTCGCACAACATCTGATGACAACATCAAATATTAACAGTGTGTGAGGAGGCCTTGGGCCTTGAGTCACTAGAGAGGTAAGCAAGCCACTCTTCTTCCTCAGAAATGATGATTCCATAGATCCCTGTGAACTTGGAGTGGAAATACTAGTATTCATGTACTCACATACTATCCACAGTGTCTTTTCTTGAGGAAGGAATGTTTATAGTTCAGCAGAAAATTCTCTTGGGTCTCGGCTTGTAAATGACGTTGGCTGGGGCTGCAGGAACAGAATGGACGGCTGCTGCATTTCAAGCAGAGGGTTAGCCTACTATGGCATTGCTCCCCATTGCTTAAAGTAAGTACAGCTGTTGATCTTGTGGCGCCTTCTCCGATTCCCCCAGGCCCCGGACACAGAAAGAATGTCATCCGACCTGGACTCCAGTCTGACCAGCATCGACTGGCTGCCTCAGCTGGGAATCAGCAGCCTGCGGTCAGGCAAAGAGAGAGGAGAAGGAGGAGAAAACGACAACAAGAAAGAGAGAGGGAGAGAAAAGGCCGACTTTCTACCCGCCGTCCCAGCCCCATCTCTCTCCAACTCCAAAGGAAAGCCCCCTCACAGCTATGCGACTCTCATTGCCATGGCAATTGCTTCTGCCCACGAGAGGAAGTTGAGTTTGAATGATATCTACACCTGGATCAGCGACACCTTTCCCTACTACAGCCGAGCAGGACGCGGATGGAAGGTAACAAACAAAGGACAGTACTTCATTATCAATCTACTAGGACAGTAATATTTTTCTTACTTAAAGCTACAATTTTGAAGAATATCATGCAAACAAATGCTCGTTTTCATGCTTTCTACCTCTGCCGTATTTAAGACAATAGCTTATCCACAAATATCAAATTAAGGAACTCTTTCTATGGTCACGGTCGGATAGGAGTTGACCAGGAAAAATGACAAAGTGCACAGCGTGATGCTTCTCCACCATAACAGCAGAAGGCAGAGGTATAAGGCAGGTATAGACAAGTTTGAGAAAGCACAGTTGTTGTGGCTAACGAGCAGATAGAGCAGATAAAACTGGTAGAAGACCTTTACCAGCAGATACTATACCAGCAGCTAAAGCCCAGCTTCTATCATGTTGTTTCTGTTCTGCGATGGGGAGGGTCAGCGGCGTCGTAGTGGGGGGGAAAAGGAAGGAGAAGGACCTACCAGAGCCCGGGGGGGGGGGGCGTCGAGAAGCCTGGAATTAAAAGTTTGTTTTGGTTTGCAAATGTTTATTCTAACTAATTAGTGTCATAACTTCAACCAATACATCGGTTGAGGGACTTAAAGAAAATACTGGAGGCTCTCTGAGGCCCCCCTCGCTCCTCTCTGAGGCCCCTCTCACCCCTTACAAAAGGTGCAAAATGGTTTAGTCCGCCCCTCACGAGTGTCTCTCAGTGCAGCTCATCTAGTCCTGTCGTGGTGACTGCTGACACGAGCACAGAGTCACGTCTCTCCCAAAGAAAACAAAATCTGGCTTCCAGATAAGAATAGAAAAAAGGAAAGGCAGAGAAGGCAAAATGAGGGAAAACAACTGTTGAGTAATTTCTCCCAAGAGAAAGGTGGCGAGCTAACTCCTACTACCACAGCTAGGTACACATGTTTTTCAATCACTGCACGATAGTTAAGTTAGGTTAAAACTGTGTGAGAGACAAATGAGGAAAGGAGCCCACAGACTGCTTATATATAGGGCCCAGAATTTTGTGCTACACCCCTGGGGAGGGTGACGACACAGCAGCCCTGCAACGGTCTCATTTTGAGTGGATCTGTAGGATTTGGAGTTCCCAAACACCCATGTAATTACTAGTATTATCTTAGCTGTGAGTAAGTTCAGCAAAAATGGCAATTTTTCAGGATTACAGCTTGAAGTATGAGCAAATTAAAATCGTTTCTTTTCATTTCATCAGTTTGGATATGCTTTGGCTTAATAGTTCATTTGGTCTAGGTTCTGTCATTAGGTATCTTTTTTGTTCCCAACAGAACTCCATTCGACATAACCTCTCGCTCAATAAATGCTTCAGGAAGGTTCCCAGACCTCAGAGTGACCCTGGAAAGGTGAATGTGTTTTTTTGTTTTGTTTTTTGGTGTTGGGTTTCATCTCTGTGTCTGATATTGTACACATTATTAGGGATGTAAAAAATAACAACATGAGGCTCGGGACGTGACCTGTTCAAAAAGTGTAAAGGTAAACATAAGGTTTATCTCCAGGGGTCCTATTGGACGATGGATGCACCTTCAGAGGTGACTCAAATGAGGGCACCCAAACGTCCCTATCCAGAAGAGGAGGAGGAGGAGGAGAAGCAGAAAGTACGTTGCTAAGTCCCTCACTTGCTCGCTCACGTTCCTTCGTCAATGTTCCAAATGTTGTTGTCAAAAAGACGGTTCTTCTGTTTACAGATTCCTCAAGTATCAGTGGCCCAAGCACAGAAAAGACCCTCACCCCATCAACAACCACAAGCAACCTCCCGGACAGACCAGCTTCTTCAACCAGAGCCACCAGGAGCCATCCAGCAACCATCACCTCAGCACGTCTCCCTCTCTCCTCCTCTGTGCAAGGTAGGGTCTCATCCATGCTCATCACTGCAGCTGGAAGACTTGTGTCGTTTACTCACTGCGACATGCTGTAGGTATCCCACTGTAAATTCTCCTATATTTTTGCAGCAGCAGCGATTACCCTACACGCCTTCTCCTGTCTCTATGCTGCCTGCTCCTCATTCGTCTGTCTCTCCTACAGCTGTGCCCTCCTCTGCTGCCCCCCTGGCTACCATCTCGACCCTGCCTCCCCCCCAGCCAACAGCTCCCGCTCTTGCCATCTCCACCACTTCTGCTCCAGTCATCCCCATTGCCATTATGTCTGCACCTCCTCCAGTTGCTCCCTCCTTCTCTATTGCCGCGCTATCTGCCCCTACTAACTCAGGGCCAATACCCCACTACACTTTCTCTGTTCCCCTTAACTCGGCGCCCATGCCCGTTTCCACTTTGTCCGTCCCGGTTCACTCTGTGCCTTCTGTGTCCATCGCTGCTCACTCTGGTGCTCCTCCTGCTGTTTCATCTCACTCCATCGCTGACCCCCCACTGCGTTTCACCTTCGATGAGTTGAACCTGCCGGATCTGTACGCATCCTTCAAGTCCTTCTTCAAGACAGTGCGAGAAAGAGGGGGCTCACAATGTGAGTACCCCCTACCTATGTAGGACTTTGACAGATTTATGCTGTGGGTGTATTTTCATACTTAGTCTGATCCAATGAGAGTGCGTTTTGCTTTGCAGCGGATGGGGCTTCCTCGTTGATGTCGACCAATGACATAACCCCACTGCACACTCCAACCTTACTACCGATGTCCCCTCACCCTCCGCCTGCACTGGCTGCACCTCCTCCTGAGATGGAACGCCCCTCTCATCATTGTGAGTCTCACACTGAGCTTTCCCGACTAGCCTGAAATATATGAAAGTCAATGAGGATCAGCAAGGTAAACTATGTCTCTCCTGATGTCCCTCCTTCCCTCTGTAGTGGTGCCGGCTGACTGGTTCAGTAACACCGACTCTCTTAAGGAGAGCTTCCGCATTGCCAGCAATCTAGACTGGGCTAACATAGACCTCTCCAGTCACCCAGGTCTGTGCTGTTTACCTCAGTCATCATCTGAAATAATGACCACTTGGAAGGAAAATGCACCTACAATGGCACATTGCACGCCAGGACAGTAGGGCTAGAAGTGGTTAATGTATTGTTGCAGTAGCCAACAAGTTTTACAAAATAGCAACATTTTTGAGGATGGCATCATCTACATTCACAGGGTCTGATGTTAAATCCCTTGTGCTTATATTTAGGGGGTTACACACAAAAACCCAGTTCAACAAACAAAGACAGGAAAAATTCAACCATCAGGCAGTGCTGTCACGAATCGCCATAAAACTGGTTCCAAATGACTTATGCCCCTTTTCCACTACATGGTACCGGCTCGGCTCCGACTCACAGAGTGTCGTTTTCCATTACCGTAACAGGACCCTTCAGTGTAGCTGGTCTGCATTGATTTTGGTACCCGCTCCAGAGTTTTTGGAACCTCAACAAAGGTGGCACCAGAAAAGTGGTTCCCAAAATGCCGGTACTCTCCAGTAATGGAAAACGAAAAAGTCGAGTTGAGCCGGTACCATGTGGTGGAAAAGGGGCATTAGTTGGATTCTAAACTGTAACAACATGATGTGCACCCTCACTCTTGGTATAACTGTAAGCTAATGGGATGGCGGACACTGGGGATTTGAAACAGCCTGTTCATCAGTTCAGAAACTGAACGCCTACTAGCGTAACCTCACCCTTGATATTAAAGACCAGGACACTCGCACAGATGTTTTCAAATGAGTTGGCTTAGACCTCTTCTCAGGTCTGTCTGGGCATTTAGACACTGTTGGACTGACATCTCCTTGACTCTCCTGTGTTAGCGTTGTTGCACTTGTTAAGAAAGATGACTTACTCTATTGGTTCTTTTGAGCACACGGTACAAGCTGACCTCACCTTGTACCATACATCACTCCACCCAACCTTGACTTTAGAAGTGGTCTAATCAGTTAAAGTAATAAAAAACAACCGTGGGTGTGTCCTGGGTCTTTAACAACTGTAAGGGAACTCAAATGGGAGCATGTCTATGTTCCTTCAACCCTATTTCATTGAACTTACCAAAACTTAACCTACCTTAAGCTGACTTAACGTCAAACTCTACCTAACCCTAACCTTAACTCAACGCTTACCTTAACCTTAGCCTCAACCTTAACTTGCAGCACGGTGGCCCAGTGGTTAGTAGCATTGTTGTCTCACGAGTCACAGCAAGAAGGTCCTGGGTTCGAACCCCAGGCCATCCCAGGTCCTTTCTGTGTGGAATTTGCATGTTCTCCCCGTGTCTGCGTGGGATTCCTCCGGATGCCTCGGTTTCCTCCCACCATCAAAGACATGCATGTTAGGGTTAATACTCCTGTCTGTGCCCCTGACTGAGCCTTGGCAAGAAGAACTGGAGTTGGTCCCCTGGAGAGGCATGGCTACTGCCCACTGCTCCTAGCTACATGGCTGTCCACTGCTTCCAGTGGGCAGCTGTGTACAACCCGTTCAGCAGTTTAGAAGCCAAACACCTATCAATGTATCCTCATACTTAATATTAACTACTGTAAGCTAATGGGTTGGCTGACACCGCTGACTCGAAACTGTCCACTCAGCAGGTCAGAAACCAAATGCCTACTAGCAACCTTGGGCTACCAAACTGCAGCAAACACTGAGAGTGCTAACATGAGTATTTCACAGGGGTTATCACGTGGCCATCTTCCATCCCAGATGTTTCGTTGAATTTAACCTGACACCCCCAGAGGCCTCAATAGAGAGTTCTGGCATCCCAGAGCCACCCCCTCCATACTAACACCCAACACCCTCCACCTTCCACTAACCAGCAAGAACAACATCTAAGAGCTACACCCCCAACTGAAGTGATTTCTTTTCATCCACAGCCACTGACATGCCCATTCCATTGTGTCAGTCAACTTCAACAGGGCTCATCTTAAAGAGCGGCCAAAAAACACCAAATTCTAAAAGAATTTTGATTAAAGGAAAACGCACCTACTACGAAACACTTCACGGCCAGGAAAATAGAGATAGTAGTAGTTATTTTGATAATCAGTTTTACAAAAATTGCAATATTTTTGAGGGTGGCAACATCCGTACTTCAGATAAATGCTGAGACATTTGATAAGTACTGACTAACGTATGTTTTTTTTTTTTCTTCTTCCATTTTTATTCAGTGCTTCATTTTGACCTTTCTTGTCATCTGGCCTTTGTTCCATTTGCAGACCTACTGGAGAGCATGCGCCAGGCAGAGCTCTGTGACTGGGCACTGGACCCGGCTCTCTTCACCTCCCTCTGTGATTCACTTAACCGCTTCTTCACCCAGAAGGGCATGATCGGCTCCTGCTCCGGAAATAACTCCCCACTGGCCCTCGGTCCCCACCCTTCTTTCCATGTCCCACCCTTCAGTCCATCTCTTACCCTGGCCAGCCTCACGCACCCCTCACCCCTCCCATATCCCACAGCAGTTGCCTCTTCCAATGGACAGCCCCCCAG
This sequence comes from Lampris incognitus, assembly GCF_029633865.1. Taxonomy (NCBI): domain Eukaryota; kingdom Metazoa; phylum Chordata; class Actinopteri; order Lampriformes; family Lampridae; genus Lampris; species Lampris incognitus. The sequence goes on from NC_079219.1 coordinate 59,149,288, forward strand.
GAGGTTCCTGCCCCCCCAGGGACAGAGGGCCCCTTTAACACAGACTGCTACTACCAGCGGTAAGACTCTGAGACAACTTTCAAAGAGAGCTCCTCCGTTTTATAAAACCTAAATGCAAAACAAAAGGCAACTGTAAGAATCCGAAGGGTCACAAAGAAACCTGGAAGCTGTAGAGGAAGAAACGTGTAGAAAAAAAAATAACCTCGAAGTAAAAGTGTAAAAAAATGTTTACGAGGGGGCATCCGGGTGGCGTGGCGGTCAATTCTATTGCCTACCAACACGGGGATCGCCGGATCGAATCCCCGTGCTGTTTGGTCGGGGCGTCCCTACAGACACAATTGCCCGTGTCTGCGGGTGGGCAACCGGATGTGGGTATGTGTCCTGGTCGCTGCACTAGCGCCTCCTCTGGCCGGTCGGGGCGCCTTCTCAGAGAGGAGAGGAGAGGAGAGGAGAGGAGAGAAGGAGAGGGGAGGAGAGGAGAGAAGGAGAGGGGAGGAGAGGGGGAGGAGAGGGAGAGGGGAGGAGAGGAGGAGAGGGAGAGGGGAGGAGAGGAGGAGAGGGGAGAGGAGGAGGAGAGGAGAGGGGAGGAGAGGAGGAGAGGGGGAGAGGGGGAGAGGAGGAGGGGGGGAGGAGAGGGGGAGAGGAGAGAGGGGAGGGGAGGAATAGCGTGATCCTCCCACGCGCTATGTCCCCCTGGCGAAACCCCTCACCGTCAGGCGAAAATAAGCGGCTGGTGACCCCACGTGTATGGGTTATTCTCGTATTACGTCACATATCAGGTGACGGCAACACGTCCGCCATGTTGGAGGACAACGGCTCCACTCCATAGGATACTGTGCTGCGCTCACTGCGCGATGCCGAGCGTTGTCTAAACAGTCAGAGTGACAGTTTGTCTCGAGGTTTGATTCCTGCAGATCAGCTGTCGCGGTTCCATATGTTACGGTGATGGAGGCCTGACAGCTTGGGCTGTAACCGTAGCTGGTTGGGAGTATGTGACCACCGTGGCGCATCGGCAAGAATGCAAAGTTGTTATCTTCAAAGGTGTTTACTGACAAGTAGGCGTGTGTGTGTGTGTGTGTGGGGGGGGGGTTCTGAAATGAAACAATACAAAGTGATCATGAAAGCCGTTAGCTGCTAATCGTTAGCTCGGTGCCTCCCTACCAGTCGTTCACACTCGTAAGGACAGACAAGCTAACGAAGCAGCCAAGTTGGGTCAGTCAGAACAGCACAACTTACATTTCTCCGGACGCACAGGAGCGCAGCGGGTCTTCCGGGGGGACAGCAGGGGGCACTATAAACAAACTCTCCCTTAACTCCTACGGTGATCAGGCTTCGCGGCGGCCTCACGCCGGCTTCCGGTCCGTCACTCAAACAGGTCCGACGTTCTCGTCGAAGCTAAAGGGAAGTTCCGCCCCGGCAACGGAAGGCGGCAAAAATGGTGATACACACGCACACACACGCGCGCACACGCACACGCCCATTTGGAACCGTTCTAACATTTACAACGGTTAGTTTCCGCGCTGAGAACGAGAACTTCAGCGGGAACAGCGGTTGCTAAGGCCTCGCTGTCCTCCAACATGGCGGAGCTGTTCGGTGTCAATGGACAGGTCACGTGATTGAAGCCCATTGGAGGAGACGTGTGGTAGTGGCAGCCTGCAGCCCTCCCCGGCTCGGCAGAGCGGGTGGAGCAAGGAAGAGTGGGGTAATTGGCCACGTGCAATTAATTGAGGGGGGGGGGAAACGTTAGTGTCCAAAATATTTGCCCATGCATTCCTTGCACTTAAGAGGAAACCCCTGGTGTTTTGCCCCCCCCCCCCAGTGGCAAAAAGAAAAGAAGCCCTTTCAGTGGCTGTTATTTGGTGAGTGTAATTGCCCCACTGGATTGCATGGCAGCTTGGTGTGCAGCATCCACCAGAGTTTGAACAAGGGTGCTGCCGCCTGTGGGACGAGCGGAGCAGCTCTCGAGTTAACAAGAGTTTTCCTGCAACTTATATCGCATGTAGCACACCAGTACACGTGCCCTTCTGAGTGTCTCTCTGTTCCTCTCTGCCAGTTGGGATCCAGCCTCCACCGATGGCACCCAGCCCACGTCCTCCATTAAAGCACCTCCGAGGCAACAGCGAGGAGATCCAAGATGACTTTGACTGGGATTCCCTGATCGTCTGACCACACAGCCAGCCGTCCATCATCCGCACCGCTTATCCTGCTCTCAGGGTCACGGGGATGCTGGAGCCTATCCCAGCAGTCACTGGGCGGCAGGCGGGGAGACACCCTGGACAGGCCGCCAGGCCATCACACACACACACACACACACACACACACACACACACACACACACACACACACACACACACACACACACACACACACACACACACACAGGGACAAGTTAGTACAGTGATTCACCTGACCTACATGTCTTTGGACTGTGGGAGGAAACCGGAGCCCCCGGAGGAAACCCACGCAGACACGGGGAGAACATGCAAACTCCACACAGAGGACGACCTGGGACGACCCCCACGGTTGGACTACCCCACCGGTGATCAGACGGTGCATAAAAACACACTCATGACAGACGCATGACTCCACCCTCACATCTCTAACAGCCATGCCAGAAAAGCTTTGCAGCAGCTGCCTCGGGGTCACGCACTGAGGCCCACCTGAGAGGAAGTTGTAGTTTCAAGCACATCCTGTTTGGCTGAATGCTGTATTGCAAGGGTAGAATTGGGACGTTTTGTCTCTCGGTCCACATTTATCCACCGCTGTACGGTTTGTGGACATGTCCTTTCTTAAGACGGCGGAGGGGACTCTCTATCAGGACCTTTAAGTTCACGTTAGCAGAGAACAAAGTGCAGGTGTATTCTGGACACGCTCCCCTGCACCTCCGAGGTTCTGGGACTCCGTTTCTGCTGTACACGACAGGACATTTGACCGAGGAGAGTGACCCCATCGGAGGGACGATACCTCACTGGGATCTGGAAAACCTCAAAACCTACAGGGCGGGACATGAAACAAGCCAACACAACATCCTTTTGTGTGTTTTTTTTTTATTTCATAAATTTCCTTTTTTCCATTTTACTTTTCAAATGTGAATGTTCACAGTTAACACCACACAAAATTTAATCTTACCCGATAAAAGAGATATTTTCTTCTTGTTGATATAAAATAAATTCATCAAACTAAATTAAAAGAACAGCATGGAGCATGTCATCAAGTCCCCATTTTTTTTTTCATTCATTGAAATAATTGTCTTTTTTTTGTGAAGAAGCATCTGTTGCCCTCCCTCCCAGCGGGGGAAGGAGGGGTGGGAAAAAAGCAGGGAGTCGTGCGCTGGGACGCCTGTACGCCAGGGATCCTGTACGAAAGAGTGTCGAAAAAGAAAAAATACTTCCGATTCAGGTGAAATAAGATTGGCAGAGAAATGTGTGAGCTTTGCAGATACCTCATTTGAAACCCCAACATTACATAGCGTTGAACAAAGTGATCAAAAAAAAAAAAAAACCCCAGATGTAGTATGTAGCTCGGAGTCACTGAAAACAGCTGGGCCGTAGGAGGAATAGTGGCCAGATGTTGCTGCGCAGGCATTTTGTGCTCTTGCATTCTCTCAAACTCACAAATCAGCACTTGTGTTCATTCACGTAGCGATACACACTCACGCCTACACACAAACACACACCCGATACACACCCCGTCTCTCCCCCATCAAACCATGGACCAGTGGCGGCTGGCCAGTACGGGGCGCTGGGTGCCGCCCCCTTCAAATATGAAGAGATGAAAATCTACTTAAACATGTTAAATATAATGTAGTTGTGTAATGCAAATAATGATGAAATAAAAGTGTTGTCAGTCTGTGAGCGCCTGTCAGCAGCCATTAAATACTGGTTCAAATGGTATTTGGTTGGTTCCTGTCTGAATACATATACTTCCTGTCTGAATACATATACTTCCTGGGTGAGGGGCGCCGGCCAAACCATACCTTATGTAAGCCCTCAAACTTGTGGCGAGCAGGTGACCTGAGGCTGCTGTCTGATTGGTTTCTTCAGATTTTCCAGGGGGCGCTGTTCTGCGCCGCCCCAGACACTCCCACTTTTACTGGCAGTGAATTGGTATTGTTTTAATGTGTTTTGATCTAATGCGATTGGACAATTCTCGCGGCTGTCAATCATGTTCACACCCACCACCACGCCTCGTCACGACTGTCAATCATTCACCGTCTACCAACCCTGATAACATCTATAGGCTACATTGTCCTTCTTAATAACTCTGACTGTGTGGACATTAAAGCTGCTGTCAGGTGGGCTGCAGCAAGGTAAACTGCCCCCCCCCAACATTTTTAGCACCAGCCGCCACTGCCATGAACATCCCATCTTTCTATAGGACCTCTTTCACATACAGAAAAGACATTTTATTTAATGGTGTCATTGCGCATGATTTTTTTTTTGTTTTTGTTCCCAAAAGTGGAAAAAATAAATTACATTTAACATTAAATTAAAAGTGAAATAGCTGAACAAATTGCCCGCACTGTGCCTGACATGTTAACACAAGCATGTTGTTTTTCAGTTCAGATCTCAGTCCCGAGTTCGTTTATAAAATCATCCTTCATGCACTCGTTTCATTTCAGCGCTTCCTCGTTCTGCAGAGAGAAGAGGAACAGGGAGGTATGAGTCTGTTTCTGTTCAGTTTGTTAGTGGCTATGTCCCCTTTCCCTCTCTCTCTGTCGTCAGTGCCTCCGGTTTAAAATAGAGCGCAGTGACGCTACCGAGTCCGCCCGCTCTCACAGACCCACCTTCAGCCGAGGACTGAAACAAACAACTCACAACATGTACAACACAACAGAACAGAATTAAAAACTAAATAAATAGATCTCTATCTTTCACCCAGCCCCCCCCCCCCCCGCCCCCCCGTGTTGAAATGAAAGGAACTAAATAATATGTGGGGGGAAAAAAATTAAATCTTCTGAGCAGAAAGAAATTAAATTGTAATGCTTTGAGACAAGAAACGAAAATAAATTTTGATTTTCGCTTTTCTTTAAATATAGAGATGTACACACATTTCTTTTTGGACACATAAATTGTTTGTGTTGAAGGAGGACAGATCAGGGTTGGGGGTGGAACCAGGCTTGGGAAGTGGTGTGGACACTCCCTCAGAGAAGAAAAGGATTGGTGCTCGCTCCTGTCGTTCCTCCACCCCCCACTGACCCTCCTGCCCCCAAAGCACCTCCAGTTCCAGTGGGGCCCCCCAAAATCAGCTGAGGTGGTGGTGCTCCGCCAGGCCCCATGAAAAGAGCCGAGCCTGGGGGAGCCATAGGCGAAAGCCCGCTGTAGGGCATTCCCATGGGGCTGGCCTGCATCACGCCCAGGCCCATTCCTGGAGCTCCCATACTCACGCCCATTGACCCCATGCCCATTCCGGGGGGTGCCATGCCCAGCATGGGGTTGGGCGGTACCGGGCTGGTGCGGAGGCTGCTCAGGCCCAGTGATGAGGGCTGAGGCGAGATGGAGGTCATGGGGGCAGCCACGCCAAACGGGTTGGAGGAAGCAGGCGGTGTTGGAGAAACTCCCCTACTGGAGATGGCACTGCCTGGAGTCACCGCCATGCCGGGGGCAGGAGACGAGCCTGGGGGGGGGGGAAAGGGTCAGTTAGGCTATGAGGCAAAAACTTTCCCACATTGTTACTTGAGTTCATTTGTAATGACGTAATTGAGAGCATGTGACTTTTCCCCAGGAGAAACACACAACTTGGACATTGTTTTAGTGCTGTTTGTGTGGAGATGTTGACTGACTTCCAGCTGAAAGGTTTTCCCTGACCAAGTTTTTACATTTTTGAAATCGTACTTTCTAGCTGCAGTGCACACTGGACTAGCAGTACTCTTCCTCAGGTTGCTGTGCTCACAGTGTGTAGACACACTAGGAGTCATAGCCTTCTTCTTGGTGTCAAGATCATTTAGAAACCTTTGATTTTTAAGACCAGAATTAAAATGACATTTTGGAAGTATTCCTCACTAAGCTTCAGCTTCAGCCCTACGCCACTAGCATCAGACTGCCAAGTAGTTCATCAACCTGATAAAGTTATGCATCACTGATGTTAACCATCTTGGTTTAAGTGGGTTTTTTTTTTTTTTCCTCCATTTTCTCTCTAATCGTATCTGGCCAATCACTCCACTCTTCTGAGCCGTCCCGGTCGCTGCCCCCCCCCGTGCCAATCCGGGGAGAACTGCAGACTACCACATGACTCCTCCGATACATGTGGAGTCGCCAGCCGCTTCTTTTCACCTGACAGTGAGGAGTTTCACCAGGGGGGCACAGCGCGTGGGAGGATCACGCTATTCTCCCCAGTTCCCCCTCCCCTCTGAACAGGCGCCCCGACCGACCAGAGGCAGCATGAATGCAGTGACCAGGACACATACCCACATCCGGCTTCCCACCCGCAGACACGGCCAATTGTGTCTGTAGGGACGCCTGACCAAGCTGGCGGTAACACAGGGATTCGAACCGGTGATCCCCGTGTTGGTAGACAATGGAATAGACCGCTACGCTACCCGGACGCCCCCCCCCTTTTTTTTTAACTTAGTTTTTATTTCAATTTCACAACTTATACAACCAAATTCACAATTTTTCCTGCTGTTTTTTCCATTTTTTCAGCTCTACCTACACTACCGTTCAAAAGTTTGGGATCACCCAAACAATTTCGTGTTTTCCATGAAAAGTCACACTTATTCACCACCATATGTTGTGAAATGAATAGAAAATAGAGTCAAGACATTGACAAGGTTAGAAATAATGATTTGTATTTGAAATAAGATTTTTTTTACATCAAACTTTGCTTTCGTCAAAGAATCCTCCATTTGCAGCAATTACAGCATTGCAGACCTTTGGCATTCTAGCTGTTAATTTGTTGAGGTAATCTGGAGAAATTGCACCCCACGCTTCCAGAAGCAGCTCCCACAAGTTGGATTGGTTGGATGGGCACTTCTTTGAGCAGATTGAGTTTCTGGAGCATCACATTTGTGGGGTCAATTAAACGCTCAAAATGGCCAGAAAAAGAGAACTTTCATCTGAAACTCGACAGTCTATTCTTGTTCTTAGAAATGAAGGCTATTCCATGCGAGAAATTGCTAAGAAATTGAAGATTTCCTACACCGGTGTGTACTACTCCCTTCAGAGGACAGCACAAACAGGCTCTAACAGGTACTATTTAATGAAGATGCCAGTTGGGGACCTGTGAGGCGTCTGTTTCTCAAACTAGAGACTCTAATGTACTTATCTTCTTGCTCAGTTGTGCAACGCGGCCTCCCACTTCTTTTTCTACTCTGGTTAGAGCCTGTTTGTGCTGTCCTCTGAAGGGAGTAGTACACACCGGTGTAGGAAATCTTCAATTTCTTAGCAATTTCTCGCATGGAATAGCCTTCATTTCTAAGAACAAGAATAGACTGTCGAGTTTCAGATGAAAGTTCTCTTTTTCTGGCCATTTTGAGCGTTTAATTGACCCCACAAATGTGATGCTCCAGAAACTCAATCTGCTCAAAGAAGTGCCCATCCAACCAATCCAACTTGTGGGAGCTGCTTCTGGAAGCGTGGGGTGCAATTTCTCCAGATTACCTCAACAAATTAACAGCTAGAATGCCAAAGGTCTGCAATGCTGTAATTGCTGCAAATGGAGGATTCTTTGACGAAAGCAAAGTTTGATGTAAAAAAAATCTTATTTCAAATACAAATCATTATTTCTAACCTTGTCAATGTCTTGACTCTATTTTCTATTCATTTCACAACATATGGTGGTGAATAAGTGTGACTTTACATGGAAAACACAAAATTGTTTGGGTGATCCCAAACTTTTGAACGGTAGTGTATATGGTTTACAGATAATTCAACAAAAGGGAACAAATACAAATAAACAAATAAATAAATAACCAAAAAAAAAAAACAAAAAAAAACAAACAAAAACAAAAAAAACCCAAAACCCCCCCCCCCCGCTTTACTTCAGCTTGAGGTGTTAGCTGTAATAGCGGTATAAATTAAAGACATGAATAAATATATTTAAAAAAAAGGGAAAGGAGGGGTCAGGGTCAGGGAGGGGAGTTGTGTACGGGTGCGAGTAGTGGTATGGCTGTGTGTATATGCATAGACAGATAAGGTGAATTGAGAAGATAGAGATGCATGTATGATACAGAAGGTATACAAGGGTCTGGAACACTTCGCTGTCTCAATATAGCCATGGGCGGGCTCCACCTTTTAATAAATATATCTTTCTGAAGTCTCAAGGAGTAGGTTATTTGGTCCATCTGATATATTTCCCAAACTTTCTCAATCCATAAATTGTAAGTTGAAGGGTCAGATTTTAACCACTTAATTGTTATGCATTTAATTTCTGCTGTTAGTAATATTTGCAAAAGGTATTTTTTAGGTCTTCCATCAATCCCTTCCAGCATTAATCCCAGTAATGCCATCTTTGGATCTTTTGTGAAGTTTTGGTGGAATACTTCTTTAAGTGCCTCAAACACCTCTTCCCAAAATGTTCTTAATTTAGGGCATGTCTAAAATATGTGGGTATGGCTGCCAATTTGTGTGTTGGGCTCATTTTAGCCACTATTTCTGGTGTCTGAAAGAATCTCAGTTACTTTCCATTTGAATTCCCTCCATGTATTTGAATTGGTTACTAGATTTGCTTCAGTACATATTTCTTCTCACATGTCCTGTGGTATATCTGTATTCATTTCAGTTTCCCATCTTCCTTTTATCTGCAATGTATTATTCATATTCAAGCCTAAAAATATTTGGTAAACATGACTTATGACTTTCTTATCCCCGATCCCTGTTAGTAATTTTATCCAGAACTCTTCAATTGGAGTGGGCACCAACACGCGATCCCACTCTTTGTTTTGTTAAAAAGCCCCTTAATTGTAAATACCTGAAAAAATCTGTGGTAGGAAGCATAAACTCCTCTCTCAGCTGTTCAAATGATTTAAGGATGCCATCCTTATGAAGTTGATGTAGATTACTGAGACCATGTTCTGACCATTTTCTAAAACCTGCGTCTATATGGGAGGGTACAAAATCCTTTATAAATCCGATACTAGTTAGTGCGGAGATTACTTTAGGCAATCCAAATGACAGTTTTATTTTCCTCCAGATTGTTAGTGTAACTCTAGTCCATTCACCCACTTGAGTTTCTTTTAAGGGGACATCTAGGAAAGGCAAGGTCTGTAGGGGCTTCATACACTTGCTTTTTTCTATGTTAAGCCAACGAGTACATGTAAGATCCTGAATCCATATTGTTAAAGGTTTTAACTGTGCAGCCCCAAAATAATATCTTAGATTCGGGAGTTTGAGCCCTCCATGCGGTTTTGATAGCTGTAATGTTTTTAGTCTAATTCTTGGTCGTTTTCCTTGCCATATAAATTTTGAAATGAGCCTGTCTAATTTATTAAATATAGATTTAGGAATATCAGTGGGTATCATCTGAAATTGATAGAGAAGCTTAGGTAGCACAATCATGCGTATACTCTCAATACGGCCCAACAGAGACAGGGGAAGTGTTGACCACTGGCCCAAATCCTTACTGATATTATGAATTATGCATCTGTAATTTGCATCATATAACTTTCCTAGCGATGGGGGGATTTGAATACCGAGATATTTAATGCCATTTAAACCCACTCTGGAGTCTGACCGCTTTAGGAAACGGACGCCCCTTTTTGAGTGTATTTCTGACACCTGTCAGCATCTTGCCAGGATTTGAAGGAACAACAAGGACCAAGATGTAAACAAGCCCTGGACTTTACAACTCCGTCCATGACAATTTCTTCCCCCCCAAATGAAATGTCTTGAACTGATTTGTCAACAACACCAAACCCATGTTATGTCTGACCTGTGTTCTGGAGGAAAGGATTGTGCGCTGAAGAGGAAGAGATGGAGGGAGGAGGCGGCTGTTTGGGCTTGGGTTTGGAGCACACCAGGGAGTCAAGATCCACCAGCGCTGCATTGGGGCCCAGGAAGGACTCTGGAGTCTTACGAACAGGAAGTGAGGTACCAAGAGATGAAAGGTCGAAGGGCACTGGGGAGCCTGTGCTGTCGCTGGCATTTGCTGCAGACTCTCGCCTGTCTGGATCTCCTGAGAGCAGGAAATGGAGGCATAATAATAAGTGGAAGAGAATGGGAGGAATGAGAGATTCATCTGACTCTGCATACTGGGTATCACAGTGTTCAACATTATCAGGCGTAGTAGGGGAGGATGAAATGTAGGACAAGACAACTGTTTCGTGTGTTCATGTGCCTGATAGAGAGCCTCTGGCTATAACTGCTAACTATGAATATCCCCATCAAGGCGTTTAGCTTTGTAAAAGCCAAGTGTTTCTACATGTGAGTCCATGTAGTCTTATCTGAGAATGTACCTGTGCCGTTAGTGTGTTTGGCGGTGCCACTCCAGATGTCAGAGGTGATAGGGTCAGAGGCAGGGGCGGCCCCGTCCCCTGCCCAAGGGTCTACTGGCCCCCCCGAGGAGGAAGTGCTTGGAGGCACTGTCGGGCCCCAGGGGTCAGCACTGGGGGGGGTCACAGCTACACGGGAGGGAAGGAGATGCAAGGGGAAGGGGGAGGGTTAACGCAACAACACCACAACAACTTACAGGTACCGTTCACAATGCACGTAGGGGTAGGACACTGTGCTGGGTCCAACAGCGGTGGTCTCCCCCTTAACCTCTCCTTCAACGCCCAACGTGACACATGAATGCAGGGAAGCATATTTTGTTTGGCTGTCTAACCGTCATCTTATGTTTGCAGATCAGCGGAGTTGAAGGAGAGGCATGGGGGAGAAGAGGCTACTGCGCACAATATGAAAAAGCGCAAAAAGGGAAAAATGAGAGACAGCTCTGGTTGAGCCACAGCCACAGTCAGTCCTGAATAGAAACAAGAGGATAAAAAGATGCCAGGTTTAGACACAGAGGGAGAATGGATTTAGCATGCTTGCTTTCCCGTAATCAACTGAAAGCATTAAAATGGATGAGTGGATATGATGCTGTGAAGACATGAGAGAAAACGAGAGGGGGCCATTTTGGAGAGACAACAGCAACAAAGAGAAGGGCGTGAGGGAGGCTGTACAGCTGAGCAGCCCTCAGTTCATTTTCACCCACAGGGCAGGGTACAGCTCTTGACATAGAAACGTTTGTCAAGTTCTGCTTTATTCCCAGCAATCCGAATGGCTAGACTTAAGCTGATACCCGACCACTTTTGGCTCCACTCACCTGAGGTTCCCCAGGGGTCAACATTGTTAACTCTGTGGGACGTCTCGCCCCACGGGTCTGCAGGAGGGGCTATCGTAGGTGGGGCTCCTCCGCCCCAGGGATCCGAGCTCGGGGGAGATGTGGGTGACGCTGCACCCCATGGGTCTGTGGAGGCTGCGCCCCAAGGCCCTGAGGCAGAGGGGGCAGGGACTGTGGGTGGTGGTGAGGGCCCTGCAGAGCCTACTGAGGCAGTAGCGGCAGGGGCCCCCCACGGGTCCACAGCACTCAGTTCCATGAGAGCACTCTGGACAGGATAACATAATAGGTTACAACACAGTGCTGTGGTCAGGGACAGACTAATGCATGTGACACACCCACACACCTACACGCACACACACACCCACACACCTACACGCACACACACACACACACACACGCACACACCTCTTTGGTAGGTCAATAGGGTTTATAGAGGAAATGCTGAAAACTGAGAATGAGACAGACCAACACAAGGTAGAAACACACCCACACATGAACACACACAATCAGCAAACAGACCGTGAAGCAACTGTTTGTTAGGTTGGTCATAAGCCTCTCAACCCCCTGCCAGTCTGATATGACTGAACAAGAACTCTAAGAAAACTACACCAAGTGACTCATCTGAACTGAACAGTTCCCCCAAACTAAAAAGCCCATTAACAGATGCTAACAGAGGACAGGAAAGAGGGTCTGGCTGCATACCTACTTGGCACTGGGCTTCCCCTAAACATCACAAGCTAACAGGGGTGAGAGACACAGCTAGAGCAGGTAACGCCGGGAGAGCGAGAGAGGAAAAGAGCGGCACTGTGTAAAGAGTGTGTGCCCACTGTGGCGTACAGACACATTCCACACACACCTCCTCTGGCTTAGGCTTCTCCCTCTTGCTCTCCTCAATGGCCATCTGCAGTCTCAGGTCGTCACCTCTGCGCAGTCGCTCCTCCTGCCAATCACACGCATACACAGCTGTGATGTCAGCAGCCCGGGACGTGCACCCTCAGTCAGCACGCCACAGGTACAGATTTAGGATCAGTCTGTATTCCTCAGAGTTTCATCTGAATCAGTGAAGTTGGAAATCAAAAACTGACCTTAAATCAGCTTCTAGAGACAACTGAGATCATATCGACCGTAGCTAGGAGCACTACCTGACCCCTACTAAAACATGCTCAGCTGCTCTCCTCAGTTCTCCTAACACCTTTACAAAACTACCTAAAAAAAAAAAAAAGCAGCATTTTGGGATCCTCTCACTTTTATTTACTGCAAGTTGGAAAGGAGAAATAAAATGTTTAACCGGGTCCCACATCAGATGTTTTACATGGCTTCTATGCTCGCCCACATTAACTCAACAAGCTACGGCTTTAAGGCTGGATCAGATCAGCAACCCAACTTCAACATTGTTTATGTACAAAAATATATGCTGTCTCACCTGGACCTGATCGAGTGTGAGGCTTAAACAATTACAACTTTCAACGTAATGTGTGTGTGTGTATGTAATACATGCACGCACGCACACGCACACACACACACACACAGATGGGTGACAAATTAAAATCCTGAATTCTTGACCCCTACAGTGAGGGGGTCCGGGGGTTCTGTTATGTTGTAGGGGACATTTTCCTGGCATGGTTCGGGTCCACTTGTCCCCTTAGAGGGAAGGGTCACTGCAGATCAATACAAAGTTATTCTGAGTGATCACCTTTATCCTATGATGAGACATCTCTATCCTGATGGGAGGGGTCTCTTCCAGGGCACGAGGGGTCTCTGAATGGTTTGATAAGGATGAAGATGATGTAAGTCATATGCTACGGCCTTCACAGTCACCACATCTCAACCCAGTTGAACACCTATGGGAGATTTTGGACCGACGTGTGAGACAGCGCTCTCCATCATCATCATCAAAACACCAAATGAGGAAACATCTTCTAGGAGAATGGTGTCCATCCCTCCAGTAGAGTTCAGAGACTTGTAGAATCTCACAAGGAGCACTGAAGCTGTTCTGGAGGCTCATGGTGGACCAACACCTCACTAAGACACTTCATGTTGGGTTTCCCTTAATTTGTCACCCGTCTGTGTACGGTAGGGACAACCCTCAGTTAGCAGTCATAATACTGAGCAGTCTCGTGTGTCGCTGAAATGCCGCCAAAACTGTGTAAGCCAGACTGGCTGACGGTCCATGAATGTGACAGCTAACTCCCTGGTTTGTTGATGGGCTGTGTTGAACATGACAATATGAATACCAATGCTACATACAGCTGCAGAAGAACATGCAAACAGTCCCTGCATTACACAGCTATTTGTAGCATTGTGATATGCATTTTCTTATACAGACTAATGGCAAACCAGGAAGTCCGTTTTCAGAAACACAGGTCAGACTAATCGGCATTATAGCTGCGAACAGGGACTCATTCCTACAATAAATAAATAAATAGATAGATAATGTTGAAAATCATGATTATTGCCCTGACTGTTCGAAGCTGAACTCATTCTGATTGGCTGTTAGATAAATGCACCTTGTCGGCACTCGACTTCAATAACCACCCTCACATCACAAATACTCCCCAGTTTTCCTTCTCTCGCACGTGCATGCACCTCATCTAGGTTCTCCATCCCACAAGTACCTGTGTCCTGAACAATGCCAGTAGGCCAAACTGAAAGGTGAGTCCAGATAAGAAGTGTGTGCAGTCCACGGTTTGAGGCATGCCTTCAGAGCAGTTTTAAAGAGGAAACAGATGAATGGCTTTACAAATTGCTCCAAGTTGAATTTAGTGGAAATTATGATGCAGTCTCTGCCATGCAAAATTAATCAGTAATTTAGGTGAAGTTATTTTCAGCCCTCCTGATGTCTCAGTTTTGTTTCTTTAATACAGTTTTTAACACATCTAACACAATTTTGAAGAGGTATGTCAACACATTCTGTATGAGTGCATACTAGAATGTGACATAGCAACATACTTCATTATCATGGAGGAAAATTAGTATTAACACAGTCAAAAGAGAAACTGGATGGAAAGTGAAACCAGACTTGGCTCATGAAGAAAGGGAGACAACAGGTAAGAGCATAAGTGTACTGCTTTGATTCGCTGATAGTTGACATCTAATTGAAAGGATTCCAACTGATAGAGAGGTAGACAGTTGATGGCTGGTTGGCCAGTTAGGTGGCCGTGCCCTAAGCCCCCTGACCTTTTGGTGAATCTCCTTGCTGATTGTGAGTGCATAGCGGAGCTCTGCGTCCTCCAGAGGGGCCATGCTATTCTGGGGGAGGTCAAGTGTCAGATGATGAACACAAAGCTGAGTGGGCAATATCATGAATAATAATCTGACACAACCCTCTGTGCTCATAGGTTTGGCAATGGATAAATACAAAAACACAAGTCATAGTTATGATACACGTGTTATATTTATTACTATGCTGTAATCCTTAGTTAGACGGGCTGAGCCCTGACCCCCGCCTGCGTCACATAGCCAGCTTCGATTTACCTGTTCTGCCTCTTCTTTGCTCATGGCCAATGCCAGCTGGAGTTGTAGGTCCTCCTCTCCAGAACTCTGAGGCCAAGCTTGCTCAGGGTCAGCCCCTCCAGAGTGGGAGCCCAGTGACAGGCTGCCCCCCAGCCCTGGCGCTGAGGGGGCTGAGGAGGCTGAGGAAAAAAGCAAACGCACAAATAAATTAATGTTAATTATGCAATGCAAATATGTTTCCACATGACATCATCTTGAGGAAAAATGTTAGAGCCCGATCGATAAATCGCCGTGCCGATATTATCGGCCAATATGAGCTGACTGCAGATAAACCGGTATCAGGTTTTATAAGGGCAGATAAATGACAATTAAAAAAGAAATGAAGAGACACCTTTTTTTCCCACCAGCATTTTGCGAAGACCCGCCCTACTCTGCATCTGATTGGCTAGTACTCGTTGCCTCCATTGGTTAAGGTTAGGGTTAGTGTTAGCCAATCAGAGGCAGAAAGATGGTACAGTCAAGTCACACATTAAAACTACATTTAACTTTATGGTAGTTGAGCAGTGTAGGCTAAGCTGTTGACAAACTTGACTGTAGGTTTATTTATCAAGCAGTGTGGCAGTTCTAGCGAGTAAACAAACAACACCCCTGTTACTTCTCCCTCGTCGCTTCTAATAACTCTCTGGCAACATGGCTTACAGAAGCTTATAATGCTGAACATTGCTAAATGAGGTTAGCCACGAAGCTAGCTAACACTGTGCTTATCAGAGCAAGACCGCCAAAGCTAATGAGCAGTTAAACCAAGGTTCCCCAAACTTCTGACGAGGGACACATCGCCCTGCCTGCCTCTTTGGGAGAGCCAGAATATGTTAGTCACAGTAAATAGTACTGTGGACAACAACAGGTCTACGTTAGTTGAATATTAACCCATTACATCTCATGATATACTTCAATATACCACTGCTAGCTGGGTTTATGTCACAACGTCATGGCACACTGTCAGAACATAGTAGGGGAGTAACTAGAATTAAAAAAAAAAAAGCTAATTCTTAAGCATTTCCTCCATTATCATCATTTTATTCAACCACTTTAGTGCAAGCAGGGACATTGTGATCTGTAGCAAGAGTAGGGAGCAGGTTGAGGAGAGCCTGGAGAGGTGGAGGTATGCACTGGAGAGAAGAGGAATGAAAGTCAGTAGGAGCAAGACGGAATACCTATGCGTGAATGAGAGGGAGGACAGTGGAATGATGAGGATGCAAGGAGTGGAGGTAACGAAGGCATACGAGTTTAAATACTTGGGGTCAGCCGTCTAAAGTAATGGGGAGTGCAGAAGAGAGGTGAAGAAGAGAGTGCAGGCCGGGTGGAGTGGGTGGAGAAGAGTGTCAGGAGTGATGTGACAGAAGGGTACCAGCAAGAGTTAAAGGGAAGGTTTACAAGATGGTAGTGAGACCAGCTATGTTACATGGTTTGGAGACAGTGACACTGATGAAAACACAGGAGGTGGAGCTGGAGGTGGCAGAGACGAAGATGATAAGATTTTCATTGGGAGTGATGACGAAGGACAGGATTAGGAACGAGTATATTAGAGGGACAGCTCAGGTTGGATGGTTTGGAGACAAAGCAAGAGAGGCAAGATTGAGATGGTTTGGACATGTGTGGAGGAGAGATGCTGGGTATATTGGGAGAAGGATGCTGAATATGGAGCTGCCAGGGAAGAGGAGAAGAAGAGGTTTATGGACGTGGTGAGGGGGGACATGCAGGTGGCTGGTGTGACAGAGGAAGAAGCAGAGGACAGGAAGAAATAGAAACGGATGATCCGCTTTGGCAACCCCTAACAGGAGCAGCCGAAAGTAGTAGTAGTAGACTTTAGTGCAAGTCGTGTAATACATAAATAGTGTAATACATACGAGTGCAGTGTGCACTCTGCAGGCTTTGCATGAACAATTCAACACGTGAATAAAAAGAAACAAGTGAAGGAAAAGAGTTACAAGTCTCAAAACACGAGTCCTTTAGAAATCTTAATTAATTAATTAGCGACAAATTAGCGATTTTCAGGAAAAGCTTCGCCTTCCTATTTTTTCTCCCTGTTAAAGGGTTTTATTAGGAAGTTGTTCCTTATCCGATGCGAGGGTCTATGGACAGGATGTTGTGTTGCTGTAAAGCCCACTGAGGCAAATGTGTAATTTGTGATATTGTGCTATACAAGTAAAACTGACTTGACTTTCTTCCCTGCTGTCTGTGACTGATACAGCATAAACAAAACGCACATAAACAAAGAAAGAGTTTACCTCTCCGTGTTTCTTAATGTGAACAGTGGGCTTGCGTCTTTATGACCAGTAGGTTGACGTCAGGCTCCATTCTGGTCACAGCCAATCTCAACGAACCGTGCAAATGTTCATTGGTGAGTCTTGGTCTTGTTGGACTTTTCAGAAGCTTCATCCTTGAGAACGTTTGCTTGCATAGATAAGTGCTGCTGAAGATAGTGCACAACTTGATACCATCCATTATCCGATCCATTCATTACCCGAACCGCTTATCCTGCTCTCAGGGTCGCGGGGATGCTGGAGCCTATCCCCGCAGTCATTGGGTGGCAGGCGGGAGACACCCTGGACAGGCCACCAGGCCATCACACAGGGCCGACATACACACAAACATACATTCACACCTAGGGACAATTTAGTACAGCCGATTCACCTGACCTACATGTCTTTGGACTGTGGGAGGAAACCCACGCAGACACGGGGAGAACATGCAAACTCCACACAGAGGATGACCCGGGACAACCCCCAAGGTTGGACTACCCCAGGGCTCAAACCCAGGACCTTCTTGCAGTGAGGCGACCGTGCTAACCACTGTGCCACCGTGCTGCCCTTGATCTTGATACTGTGCATTTTAATGTTCGGATAAGTGTCGTTGGGTAGGGCAGCATAAAATTCAATAAACTGCCTGACTCAAATGCATCTCTCAGTGCATCACAGTTTTTTAAGTCGGCCGACTCAAGCTGGAGACGGCCGAGCCTCATAGATGTCCACAGCAAATGGGCTCTGAAATAGACGAATGCCTTTTGTGTTGTGATGTAGCTCACGGAATTTCACCATCTTCAACATTTCCAGTGCCTCCACACACTTCGTGACAGGGAGCGGTACCTGTGGGTCCTCAGTGGCTACATTTTGCGTTGCAGCAAGATGAGGAAAGCTTCCCTCTCTACGAGCCATCTTTTTGACGGCTCATGGTTATTTTAGGTAGATCTTATCATACCTTTTTTTTGTGTAATTGATCTAAAACGCATTTTAATTCAAATATATGCAATTTTAGGAGCATTCAGGTGGCGGCAGGTCTGTTATCTTGACGGCTTTGGTCATTCTATTGCTAAATAACTTACATAAAAAATGTTAGGGAAAAAATTGTTTACGTTATGCATTTCAAAAAAAAAAAAAAAGAAAAAGAATATTGGCTGATATATCATTATCGAAATTTCTAATCCTCAAATATTGAAATCGGTATCGGTTTTAAAAATTCTACATCGGTCAGGCTCTAAACAATATCTCCTTGTAGGGGTCTTCATGGGGTAGCACGTACTTGAAACTAAGTGGCTCCATGTGCGGCGCTCACCCACCCCTATTTCTACAGCAGACCAGTGGTAAACACTGGTTATCAGAAGAAGAACCAGAATCACTGTGGTTGTCTCACCACTGGAGGTCTGTGCCATCTTCTCTTTGGTTTTTAGGGCATGGATTCTCTCTTCTCTTAGTCTCTCTTCATCTTTCAACAGTGTCACCAGCTGCTTGGCCTTCTCTCGTACGTTCACCCCCTGGAAAAACACATGTACAAGCACACACCAACACCAACACAGGACCATCATTACTGACTGCAATGTGCAACAATCTCTAACAAAACAAATGCACATGCAAAGGGAATGATGAAAACCTTATAAAAATGTAAGGTTTTTTTTAACATATCTTTATCTTTAGACTAATCTATCCGTGCTTCTGATATCACCATGTGCCAGATTAATGGTTAAACGTCTTGCCACTTTTCAGCCATTACCAGCCTGTAAAAATATGACTGGCTTCCCACTGTTTGCACAAGACGTCCAAGAGACATTGTACAATGACCTTGAACGAGTGGTAAACAGCATTCTTGACAAGGTAATAATAATTATAATTATATTTATATAGCGCTTTTCTAGACACCCCCAGCGCTTCACATTGAAGAGGGTAAAGTAGGAAAATGTCCTTATTTCCACATAGTTTCAGTGTGCTTATGGTTTTGTGGGTGTGGTGTAGATGGGGTTGGGCGGCCGTTTCTATTTCCATATCGTCCAGTCGCGGCTACTCAAAATGGCCGATGGGCGATCTGATCGTCAGGGGGCGTTACATCACAGTACACCAGTGAAATGCCAGCATGGATGACTTAAGACTTAGCGTCAAAGAAAGTAGTAGTAGTATATTTATTTGTTTTTAATTAAATAATTTATTCTCCATTTAACAGTTTTTAAATCCTTATTGACATTGGAATTTAATTTGGATTAAAGATTTTGAATAGTCATCTTGAGCGTGGCTCAGCGTCTGACAGAGGTTTTAAATAATCAAACTGCTTTCTGCAAGCAGCACATTTAAAATTACATGAATATACATTTATAAAGGAGTATGAACATTTTATTTAAAATACTTCAACATTCCAGCAGTCATAGGGCATCCCCGCGACCCTGAGAGCAGGATAAGCGGTTCAGATAATGGATGGATGGATGGATGGATATTTAAACATTAAAAAAAAAAATCTATTTAATAACAATGTCTCCTCTATTCAAACAACGGCTCGCTTTTAAAAGTCTGTGTGTCTGTGCTTGGTGGGACAATATCACAACATCATGTTCCTTTTAACATTATTATCTCATCTTTAATCAAATATGCGGATCATAGATTTCCATACCGGATTGGTCGAGGCCCGGGTTACCAACGACCGCTACCGGTACTGTTGGCCAGCAGCGTGCCGGTGGAAACTACTAAGCTACTGTTGGGTGAAGGAGAAGGAGAAGGGGAAGGCATGTCCAGAGTCAGCGGGACAGGAGTAAGGGTAGAAGTGTGGAGATGAGAGTCAGAACTTTGAATGTTGGTACCATGACTGGTAAAGGGAGAGAGCTGGCTGATATGAGGGAGAGAAGGAAGGTAGGTATGCTGTGTGTGCAAGAGACCAGGTGGAAGGGGAATAAGGCCAGGAGCATCGGAGGTGGGTTCAAACTCCTCTACCATGGTGTGGATGGGAGGAGAAATGGGGTAGGGGTAATTCTGAAGGAAGATAATGTAAAGAGTGTGTTGGAGGTGAAGAGCGTATCAGACAGAGTGATGAGTATGAAGCTGGAAATCGAAGGCGGGATGATGAATGTTATTAGCGCACATACCGTGCAAGTTGGATGTGAGATGGAAGAGAAAGAATTCTGAGTTGGATGAAGTAGTGAGAGGGTACCCAAGGAGGAGAGAGTGGTGACTGGCGCGGACTTCAATGGGCATGTTGGTGAGGGGAACAGAGGTGATGGGTGGGTATGGTGTCAAGGAGAGGAATGTGGAAGGACAGATGGTGGTGGATTTTGCAAAAAGGATGTAAATGGCTGTCGTGAATGCATATTTCAAGAAGGAAGAACAAAATGTGATGTATAAGAGTGGACCAATGCCAGGGACCAACACCAGCTCTTCTTGCCATGCCTCGGTCAAGGGCACAGACAGGAGTATTAACCTAACACTAACCTAACATGCATTGTCTTTTTGATCAGGAGGCAGCAGTATGGTTTCATGCCATGAAAGAGCACCACAGATGTGATGTTTGCTTTGAGAATGTTGATGGAGAAGTATAGAGAAGACCAGAAGGAGTTACATTGTGCCTTGTGGATTTAGAGAAAGCATACGACAGGGTGCCGAGAGAGGAGGTGTGGTATTGTAGGAGGAAGTCGGGAGTTGCAGAGAAGTATGTAGGAGTGGTGCAGGATATGTATGAGGGCAGTGTGACAGTGGTGAGGTGTGTGGTTGGAATGACAGATGGGTTCAAGGTGGAGGTGGGATTACATCAAGGATCGGCTCTGAGCCCTTTCTTGTTTGAAATGGTGGACATGTTGACGGACGAGATCAGGCAGGCATCTCCATGGACTATGATGTTAGCAGATGACATTGTGATCTGTAGTGAGAGTAGGGTGCAGGTTGAGGAGAGCCTGGAGAGGTGGAGGTATGCACTGGAGAGAAGAGGAATGAAAGTCAGTAGGAACAAGACGGAATACCTATGCGTGAATGAGAGAGAGGACAGTGGAATGGTCAGGATGCAAGGAGTGGAGGTGACGAAGGTGTGTGAGTTTAAATACTTCGGGTCAACTGTCCAAAGTAACGGGGAGTGCAGAAGAGAGGTGAAGAAGAGAGTGCAGGCAGGGTGGAGTGGGTGGAGAAGAGTGTCAGGAGTGATTTGTGACAGAAGGGTACCAGCAAGAGTTAAAGGGAAGGTTTACAAGATGGCTGTGAGACCAGCTATGTTATATGGTTTGGAGACAGTGGCACTGACAAAAAGACAGAGGTAGGAGCTGAAGGTGGGAGAGTTGAAGATGATAAGATTTTCATTGGGAGTGATGACGAAGGACGGGATTAGGAATGAGTATATTAGACGGACAGCTCAGGTTGGACGGTTTGGAGACAAAGCAAGAGAGGCAAGATTGAGATGGTTTGGACATGTGTGGAGGACAGATGCTGGGTATATTGGGAGAAGTATGAATATGGAGCTGCCAGGGAAGAGGAGAAGAGGAAGGCCAAAGAGGAGGTTTATGGATGTGGTGAGGGAGGACATGCATGCAGGTGGTTGGTGTGACAGAGGAAGATGCGGAGGACAGAAAGAGATGGAAACGGATGATCCACTGTGGTGACCTCTAATGGGAGCAGCCGAAAGAAGAAGAAGAAGATCTTATCTTTAATATCACAATCCAAATCATATATTAATACCTTTAACTACTCATGTAGTGCAGAGAAAAGTTTTGGTGAGTAGGCATATGGAGAACAGAGATGTGGGGTGTCAGATTCATGGAAAAGAGATGGCAAACTGATTCGTAATCAAGGATTTAAAATTCACCCGTCACTTGTGCTGATTAATGGGGCTCAGTGAGCGGACATGCCACTCCATCTCTAAATGCACAGTAGGGTGCAGATTCTAGAGATTATTATCAAAACATGTAAGTTATTTAAAATCGCCTTAATATCAGCGTATCGCTGATCATCCCTTCTTCAATCATCGATATACAATCCGAATGCCAGCTGGTGCAAGCCTGGGTGATGTGTTTTTTTTCCTACCTGGTCTTTGCCATCTCTGTCTATATATTGGAAGTCCTTGAGGGTCTGGACTGCGTAGATATTTTCTCGGCATTGTTGGGCGACGCGCTCTGAACCCGTCTTGATAAGGTACTCCATAAGAGTCATAGCCTGTTGCCAAGACAGATCACATCGAGTAAGAACAGGTAGCTAAGGTCTTCATACTTGACTTAATAAAAGGATATGTCCTTAAAACAAATAAATAAAAATCAACCAACAGCTCATAATTAAACTTTTTGGACAAAAAACACCGCACACCTTGTACACATGTCTCCAGTTCTTTCCGTGGTCATTGAGGCGTTTCCAAACCATGCTCATGATTTCAGAAAAGGCCACAACATTGTAGGTCAGATCTGCTATCTCTGACATCAGAGAGCTGCTGGGGCCCCATGGGTCATTGGACGTCGCCTCTCTAACCTGGACAATAATAAGGAAGATGGAGAACTTTCAATTAACCTCTACAAGAGTGGTTCTCCACCAAATCAATAAGGGAGGGTGGGAGGCTCGGTTAAAATGTAGGCTATTATTAAAACATGCACGCACAGGGAGGGAGGAGCAAATTAAATAATCGATAATAAGGAAAGGAGGGTGGGAGCAGAAAGTAGATGATACAACCTTGATTTCAGCCTCTGAATAGTTATGGACAATGTTCTTCACTTGTCGCCGCAGCGATGAAGTCGACATGGCAACCGTCTGGCTGTCAGGCTCCACTGTAATCTGACAGCATATGATGGAGAGAGGTTGAAAATACACTAAGCAAATAGTACAAAAAATAGTGTTAAGACAGTGAAGATTGAATGAATAAACGGGTGGGAGAAGACAGGAGATTACATATGAATAAGCCTAGTTATTTTAAAGAGAAACAGACAGGGAGTTGGCAACAAAGACAGACCTCAAGAAAAAAAGATACAGTGTGAGAGATGGAGTCTATAGTGGCTATCAAAGTCAACAGACACAGGCTTCCTAGTGGCACAAGGGGAAGAAAAACAGTGTCATAAACACCTGTTACTCAAGAATGGTAAAGGATAGGGATCTCTTTTCTCGGTATCTCTTGTTCTCTCTCTTTTTTTTTTCTCCCAGTGCCACCCGTTCATGGAGCGCTCTCTCAGCCTGTTTCTCCCTGCGGCGACATTGGGTCCCGAAACCACAGGTTCAAGGGGATAAAAACTGTTGAGTGAGAAGAATATGCTTTACATTGAGAACACACACATTCACCAGCAGATTACTTAGTCTGCAACTTGATAAACTGAATTCCCATTTACACTTGGACTGATCTAACAGCGACCACACTAAGGACAGACAAAGAACAGCAAGTATACATGCTAAAAAATCACATGAAAGATTGCTGATACACCCAATGAATGGTTCACTGATGCACCATGCAAGCAAGCTTTTCCACTTAAAACTATCAGTTTCAGGTCAGCTATACCAACTTGACAAGGAAGTTGACTGCTCACTGCAAATTTGACATTTCCGAGTCATCTTGTATCTCTCACACATAAACAGGCAGATATGGCTTATGATAAAACATTAATAATGACAGCAAGTTTCAAATACAGCTATTGTCACTGCAGAAAAGTTACAACAACCAAGACTTTTTTTTTAATGAAAAAAAAAATGAAAGCACTAATAATGACTTTTTCTGAGATGGGGCATGTTCCCGTAACGGACGTATCCTGAAATACTGTGAGCAAAAGGGAACTAATCTTTGCCTTGTTCTGCAAAATTCAACATTAAAAATAACTGCTTCATTTCTAGCAGCAGGTTTCACATTAGCTATGTTATTGTTGAGTAAAGACTCTCGTGAAAGAGGCACATGTCCTTTTAATGCCCAACATGACTACCTCTAATATATATTTCACCAGCAAGACAGCCAACATAAAGCAAGACATGGCACCATTGGAGCTCATCTATGTTGATCAACTGCCAGAGTCAAGAGTCTGTGATTAGAGATACACAATTCAATCCTATTAATCCTAGCTGCAACGTCCATACAATTTTAATTCCACTGACTTATCTAAAGAGTAGGACCTTACAGGGACAGCTCCTCTGTAAACTTGTGTTAAGTAGTGCTAGGCAATAACTAAACATTATTGTTTATCATTTATTGTTTTTCAGAGTCAAGTAGGCAGTATGTTAACCTACATCTAAACACCAAGTGTACAACTATCCATAGCTGTTTGATCTGACACACAACTGCAAAAAGTTCATTATGCAGAGATTTTAATTACATTGATAAAAGCAAGATTTTTACAACCAAAAGAAAAACAATTAAATGTTGTAGTATGAAGCTCAAACAACTGGAC
Organism: Lampris incognitus; assembly: GCF_029633865.1. NCBI lineage: Eukaryota > Metazoa > Chordata > Actinopteri > Lampriformes > Lampridae > Lampris > Lampris incognitus. Next base: position 59,173,640 of record NC_079219.1, read on the forward strand.
AAAACAGTACTTTGGAAATTCTTTGCGGTTCTGAGATTGGTTGAAATAACTTCTTGCATTACTAAGCACTGTTTAAACATTTAACATAAGCTAAAGGCGTAGATATAAAACATGGTTGCTCTCAAGGCCCACTTCTATCGCTCTGGAAGGAGTGTAGTAACTAACAAGCACTGTGAAGAATAAGTTACAATACATTTATACATAATGATCACTTGACTTTTGTTAAGCTATCAACATACAAAATACACAGAGACAGAACGGGCCTTACATACTCTTAAAATTCAGTTAAAGGATCTGGTTAATATCGAGTGCCTTAGACATATCCGAAATTAAGGGCGAGACAAATAGACAAGAGTTGCATAACCTTAAACAGGGACAACCATTCCAAAAGTCAGTTTAGATATTCCTGAAACACGGTGCCAAAGTTCAGATGAGCCATCTCATCCTGCAAACTATTGGTGTGGCGATAAGGGACACGTATAAACTCCACCACCGTTCAATACCTCGAGCGACTCCCTTTCATAATCAGATGAAGCACAATTCCTAAGAATCATCGTGCAGTGTGGAAAAATAAACTCAGGGCACAGTATTTACTGTTCCAATGCCCAAATCCATTTTGTCACATATACTCCCAATAATCACAAAAAACATCTTGTACTTACAAGGAAGAAATGAAGCGAGCTAGCCCTATCAGGAATTTCCATCAAACGTACTCTAATGTGAATGTTAAATACACATTTAAACATGCCCTGTCACTTACTTTAAAGCTTTCTGTATGTTTTCTTCCACATGCAACAAGTTATTTGATAGCAGCTACTAGCTGGGCACACTTTGAGATAAAGTTTGGCATTTATCAGATCACACTTGATAAGAGGGACAAACGCAGCATTAGGCGATCACTGAATACTGTAGCTAAGGTCACAGAAGGTACTTATCTGTAGATCCAACTGATTTGCTAAAGTTAGCCAAGTGCCATAACTCAGGACGGTATCAAGTCTAAGCTCATGTCTCCCACTGTATCACCATCAGAATCAGATAGATACACAGCCTAAGCAAGGGAGCCCTCCACCCAGTCAGCTAGCAAACAGCTTTCTGATACCGTTCCCTTGGATGGCAAACAGAGGCTTGTCCGCTAACGTGCTGTCTGCCTGTCTGTCTCTCTCTCTCTCTCTGTCTGTCTGTCTGTCTGTCTGTCTGCCTGTCTCTCTCTCTCTCTGTCTGTCTCTCTGTCTCTGTCTGCCTCTCTGTCTCTGTCTGTCTCTCTGTCTCTGTGTCTCTCTGTCAGCCGTCCGGCACCTCAACTCAAACGCAACGTTGACCACGCCGCCGTGCGCCGCACGCACAGAGAGGTGTGGGTGTACCGTTGAGCAACGTCAAACACGCAAGAGTGGCGTCGTCAACTACTCTGGAAAAGTCGCTTCGGTGGTCTGGTGGTGCCGCTGACCACCAGCAGCTTAGCTAGCGTGTCCCTTCGTTAACCAGAAACGTCACACAACCAAAACTGCTCAGAGGCAACTCTCCTATTCAGGCGCGGACGTAAACACAAAGGAAGTATCGCCAGCCGGGCTAGGGTGAGACCTGGAGCCAACAGGTAGCTCCGAGCAGAATAAGAAGTAAGCTAGCTCTTAAGACTGAGAGAACAAATACCAAGAGAAGCGTCGAAACCCACGCGTCACGTCGCTAAGCCGAGGCGGATGAGAAGTCGCTCGCCAGACTGAGCGAAGGAGCCAGTTACCGGCCGACGCTTGTGCTGCCCCTCGCTGCTCATTAGGCGCCGCTGCTGCCGCTGTAGGCTAACATTACACTGGCTAACAAGGAAGCTAACCTAGCGCTAACATCTAGGGTTAGCGGGCTAGCCGAGGCTAACTCACAAGTGGCAGCATGATGCCCCCGCCGGTGTGGTATAACCCGTAAGAGCGCCGGGCACGACCGGGCTGGTGGAGCGGAATCCGCTCTCTGACGTTACCAGCAGACACGCGTCACGCCGGTTCACACCGGGACGGGATAAACGGCCAAATCAAGTTATGCACTGACCCTGTTGTAGCTGGAGTGTACGAGGAGATGGCCGAATTTCCGGTTCCGTTCCCAGTCGCAGGAAAGACCGCGCCCCCTCGCACGTTCTGGTGGAGGTTCTGCACATGCGCAGAGTAAACCGTACCTTTAAGATTTTTTCTGAAGCGTCAAATGTATTCCAAACATATTTTACAGTATTAGTAAAGCAGTATATTTAATGATTTAATAGTATGATGCAATGATTTAATATAATAGTGTGATTTAATGATATAATGTTATAGTTATATTGAATAGTGAAGTATAATAGCACTGGTAAAGTATAATAGCATAGTATATTAGTGGTACAGTATATTAGTGTAACATGAGTACAAAACTATACATTTTAGTATATAAGTATAAAATATTAGTGTTAAGCACAATTATAAAGTATGCATAGTAAGATAGACGCCATGGTCTCTGGTGGTAGATGACTGAGTTTTCATGTATGTCACACAGTTCACTGTTGAAATACTAAAACAGAAAAAGGGGGTAGGACAAGAAAAGTTGCTTTTTAACTTCTGCCCACTCCTTTCCCAACTGCCGAGATTTAAAACAAGTGTCTGATGATGATATTGCTTGCTTGTTTTGGTTTTTTCTCTTTTGTATTCTTTTATTATACATTTGAATCGTTTTAACGTTCGAAATAAACAAATGTACTGCTACTAAGTACAAACTATTAATATACATTTGCACAGTTTGTGGCATATTTTGTTTATCTGCTTGGCTACAACATATCAGAGTCAGAATCATATTTATTGACAAGTAGTCCAAGATCATGCAAGGACTCTGACGTGGTATGTTGGTGCAAGAGGGGGAAATGAACAGCAGCAGTAACACATGTGGGACTCCTTTTTTTGCATGGTGATGCTGGTCGCGTGGCTCGGTTTCTGGGCTGTTCTGGTGACGTCTGCACACTGCTTGGCATCCTGCGCATCATATTCTTCATAAATTTTTTAATTCCACTATAATTCTGTTATCCTCTTTCAATGGTGTATTCTGTAAATTGTGTAAACACAACATCCACTGCACGTCGTCCATCTTGGGAGAGGGATCTCTCCTCTATTGCTCCCCCTGAGTTTTCTTCCTGGCTTTTTCTCCCTGTTAAAGGTTTTTTATGGAGTTGTTCCTTACCCGATGAGAGGGTCTAAGGACAGGATGTTGTGTTGCTGTAAAGCCCCCTGAGGCACATTTGTAATTTGTGATATTGGGCTATACAAATAAAACTGACTTGACTTGACTTAACAGTAAGGTAAAAGTTAAAGGAATAATAATAAAATATATCTTCTACTACTACTACTACTACTACTACTTTCGGCTGCTCCCGTTAGGGGGCGCCACAGCAGATCATCCGTTTCCATCTCTTCCTCTGCATCTTCCTCTGTCACACCAGCCACCTGCATGTCCTCCCTCACCACATCCATACACCTCCTCTTTGGCCTTCCTCTTCTCCTCTTCCCTGGCAGCTCCATATTCAGCATCCTTCTCCCAATATATATATATATAAAACAAGACAAAATAAAAATAAATAAAAATAGGTGCAATAATGTGGAAATATTGGGAATATTGCAAGTATTCTATTTACGAAATGTGAAGTGAGGCGAAAGCTCTACCTTGGCGTGGGGTACCGTTCGAAAGGGGCTATATGTACACTCTTTTCCGCATTCCGGCTCGGCCAGCTCGATCATTTCCGGGAAGCGCCGGAAGTGATACGAACAACTGACAACAACAGCAAAGCGATGGCGTTTTTGACTCGGTTTCTTCAAGATCTACCCAAACTCACGGTTAACGACATTAGTCGCGTTATCCAAGAAGCATGCGTACTTCAGTTACCAAAAAGGAGAGGGGCTTCAAACTTTACGTTTCAAGCTACAGCCGAAATTACGAAGGTATAATGTTAGCACCTAGCATGCTTTTGTACTAGCCAATGCTAGCGTAGTGATAAGTTACTGCTAACGTTATGTTTCTGTGTCAGTCACTGTTACAAGTTTCTTAACGTCATTGTCCGTCTCAATGTCAAACAAGGATTCGGGCTGAGTGCTGCGGCACGGTGGCGCAGTGGTTGGCGCTGTCGCCTCACAGCAACAGGGTCCTGGGTTCGAACCCTGGGGTTGTCCAACCCTGGGCGTCATCCCAGGTCGTCCTCTGTGTGGAGTTTGCATGTTCTCCTCGTGTCTGCGGTGGGTTTTCTCCGGGTGCTCCGGTTTCCCCATGCATGTTAGGGTTAATACTCCTGTCCGTGCCCCTGAGCAAGGCATGGCAAGACGAACTGGAGCTGGTCCCCGGGTGCTGCACGGCGGCTGCCCTCTGCTCCTAGCTACACAGCTAGGATGGGTTACATGCAGAGCGTAATTTCCCCACGGGGATCAATAAAGTACCTCAAAATCATAGATCTATGGGAAAAAGCCAAAAGCCTCACAGTTTGAGCATAAGGGAGTGTTGTCCTGCAGGTCCAGTGCAGACTGGTTCATGAGACAGGCTCCTGTTTGTCAGATCAATAGATGTTTTCCCTTATTTACATGCACAAGATTGTGAGGCAAAAAGGGGCCACGAGTCTTGCGTTTGTAAGCATTACTACGTTGATTTCGAAGAGGTCATCATGGAGGAATTGATTTAAAATGAAACGACACGCCTCACAGTTGTTGTGCCGTCAGCTGTACAAATCGTAAAGACGGTAAAAACGAGCATCTGCATTTTTATCGCACGGCAAAAGGGAAAACTCCAATCGAAAAACAAAGACGACAGGCGTGGATTCATGCCATCCGTTGGGAGGACTGGAAGACGTGGTCAGAAGAGCAAATATCAAATGGGAAGATTCTATAACTTCTGGCTACCTTCAGCTCCATCTGTGCACACTCGGATGTACTGTTTGACATTCTGCAGACTGACGTGTTGGACACGCAGTTTTGTCTGAAGAGGATCGGTGACTTTTGTGACACAATTGAGAGGGAGAAGATGAGCTTCCATGCCATCTATAAGAAAACAGTTGGTCAGACTGGAGTACCCAGGAGGCGGCAGGCTGGAGCACAGTATGACGTGCGCACTCATTACCAACAACTACACAGTGGGATAACGGACAACCTGCACGCACAGGTGAGGGACAGGTTCAAAGACCACCAGAGACTCTTGCTTCTTGCACTAATAGACCCACGGCAGTTTACTGCATATAGGCAGCGCTTCCCCAACACGGCTCTCTGCAGGCTGGAGGAAAGTTATGGGTGCCACTTTGACATATCCCGTCTGCAGGCCGAGCTGTGTGTAATGTACGCTATGTCTGACTTCGAAGGATGGAGCCCTTCTGCCGTCCTCCACTTTCTCCAGCAAAAGTGACTGACCAAAAGTATGCCCCAACTCCACCTTCTCACTCGCCTCTTCCATGGAGAGAAGATTCTCAGCACTGGAAGGGGCTAAAAACGTACCCAAGAAGCAGCACTGGACCGGCTCGTCTGTCAGCCTGGGCTTTAGTCTCAGTTGAGGAAGAGCTTCTGATGGAGCTGAAGGCGAAGGACAAACTGTACGACCCAGCAATTGCACACTTTGTTAAAAAGGATCGGGGGATGGACTTTGTTTTCAATAATCGGCTGGTTTTCTCTATTTTTATTCTGTCCCGAAATTATGCAACTTTTGCTGATGTCTGCTGTTCTAATGAGGCATCAGTGAATTATTTTTAGTGGGTTTGTAAATGATTGAGCAGAGGGGTACGCTAGAAGCTGGACTGTCAGATTTTCCAGAATCACCTTTGTGTGTTGTGAAGCCAGTTAGCACAAAGAAACCTTTAATATGCTGAACTTCCATGTGACAGGGCCCTGGCTATTATTTTTATTGCTATGTTTGATTTTTTTTTTGTTTTTACGTCAGCAATTTTCAAAATAGTTGATCTCTCGTTTCGGAACGCAACGGCCTGGTTTGCTCAACACAGTCTGCACTCAGCAATCCTGTGATTAGTAATGGAAATGAACCAGTGAGCTAAATGTGGAGGCAGGGTCTGACTCTTTTATGGCGGCGCAGTGGTTAGCGCGGTCGCCTCACAGCAAGAAGGTCCTGGGTTCGAGCCCCGAGATTGTCCAACCTCAGGGGTCGTCCCGGGTCGTCCTCTGTGTGGCGTTTGCGTGTTCTCCCCGGGTCTGTGTGGGTTTGCTGCGGGTGCTCCGGTTTCCTCCCACAGCCCAAAAGACATGTAGAATCGGTCAGGTGAATCGGCCGTACTAAATCGTCCCTAGGTGTGTGTGTGTGTGTGTGTGTGTGTCGGCCCTGTGACGGCCTGCTGGCCTGTCCAGGGTGTCTCCCCACCTGCTGGCCTGTCCAGGGTGTCTCCCCGCCTGCTGGCCTGTCCAGGGTGTCTCCCCACCTGCTGGCCTGTCCAGGGTGTCTCCCCACCTGCTGGCCTGTCCAGGGTGTCTCCCCACCTGCTGGCCTGTCCAGGGTGTCTCCCCACCTGCTGGCCTGTCCAGGGTGTCTCCCCACCTGCTGGCCTGTCCAGGGTGTCTCCCCGCCTGCTGGCCTGTCCAGGGTGTCTCCCCACCTGCTGGCCTGTCCAGGGTGTCTCCCCACCTGCTGGCCTGTCCAGGGTGTCTCCCCGCCTGCTGGCCTGTCCAGGGTGTCTCCCCGCCTGCTGGCCTGTCCAGGGTGTCTCCCCACCTGCTGGCCTGTCCAGGGTGTCTCCCCACCTGCTGGCCTGTCCAGGGTGTCTCCCCGCCTGCTGGCCTGTCCAGGGTGTCTCCCCACCTGCTGGCCTGTCCAGGGTGTCTCCCCGCCTGCTGGCCTGTCCAGGGTGTCTCCCCGCCTGCTGGCCTGTCCAGGGTGTCTCCCCGCCTGCTGGCCTGTCCAGGGTGTCTCCCCGCCTGCTGCCCAGTGACTGCTGGGATAGGCTGCAGCTTCCCCGCCACCCTGACAGCAGGATAAGCGGTTTGGATAATGGATGAATGAATGATTTTTTTTTATTGCCACATGTGGTCCTACTGAAGGCCACTGCGGTCATGGCGTAGTGGTCTAGTCCGTTGCCTACCAACACGGGGATCGCTGGTTCGAATCCCCGTGTTACCTCTGGCTTGGTCGGGCATCCCCACAAACACAATTGGCTGTGTCTCTAGGCGGGAAGCCGGATGTGGATGTGTGTCCTGGTCACTGCACTAGCGCCTCCTCTGGTCGGTCGACGTGCCAGTTCGAGGGGGGAGGGGGAACTGGGGGGGGGATAGCGTGATTCTCCCACGTGCTACATCCCCCTGGTGAAACTCCTCACTGTCAGGTGAAAAGAAGAGGGTGGGGACTCCACATGTATCGGTGGAGGCATGTGGTAGTCTGCAGCCCCCCCCCCCGGATCAGCAGAGGGGGTGGAGCAGAGACCGGGACGGCTTGGAAGAGTGGGGTAATTGGCCGGATACAACTGGGGAGAAAAAAAGGGGGGGGGGGAGTTGCATGAACTCATACCATAAATGGTAATCCTCGTTGTCACCATCATTAGATTGAAGGCTGTGTGTGTTCTATGAATTGTAACCAATCAGGCTGAAGTAGATGTGGAACTTGGCGATTACAAACAGTTTTTCCTGATTTTAGTCACACGATTCATTGTCTTTTGTTCACGTTAGTGGTGCACCATTTCTTTTCCCATCATCATGCTGTAGCATCAACCCTCCACATAGAGGCAACCTTGATCCAGCTGTAGCAGCGAGTGCAAGTGGAGCGGCATAATAGAGTCAGTACACTGTGGAAATATAAATAATACACAGTAAGCCCTATAGATCAGGGCAAGACAGTAACAGCTGCCATGCATGTGTTTTGCATGTCCCCCTTTTATCCTGCTTCAATTTAGCCTTTTATCCTCACCCTCTTCCCAGGGAGACAGGGCAATGGAAAAAGCATTGCTGTATTACTCAAGCAAACTAATTTAGTGTTAAAATACAGTCTGATGTACCACTTAGTGGTGGAAACACTTCTCTCATGAAGATAAACTACAAAAGCATTGAGGGAGGATAAACTAGCCTAAGCTATTTCGAGAGCTGTTATTTGACAGGTCTGGAACTGAAAAAGAATAGTACATATTTCCATAATACCCGTGGCCCAACACTACTCTGTTGGTAAAGGGTGGTTTGAAACACTGTGGCTCTGTTCAGACACCAAGAAAAACAACCAAGCTGAGAACCTGCACTTGCAGCAGGGGACAGACTGGAAAACCCTCTCTGGGTCTTAAAGGGGAAAATGTGGCGGGTTTCAACCTTATCTCTATGTACTGACAACAGGGACAGCATATGAGAAACACCTGCAGTTATCCCCGGTCTTTTCTGAATCTCTGAGGGGGCAGTGAAACAGATTTCCTTTCTGTTTGCCAAGTGATTTATTGTGACATCTGTCAGCGGACAGAAAAAACTATTGCCTTTGGGCTTTCAAATCTCTAAAGACGCCGTTCAAAAAACGCATCCTCGCCACCTCAGAAAAGCCACTTTTCCATCCGTGGAAAAGGGGATTTTGCATCCATTGCACGTCTGTCCGTCTTGGGAGAGAGATCCTCCTCTGCTGCTCTCCCTGAGGCTTCTCCCTATTTTTTCTCCCTGTTAAAGGTTTTTAGGGAGTCGTTCCTTATCCGAGGCGAGGGTCTAAGGACGGGGTGCTGTGTTGCTGCAAAGCCCACTGAGGCACGTTTGTAATTTGTGATAATGGGCTATACAAATCAAATGGACTTGACGTAACTTGACTTTGTGGACGACAATACCGAAGCCTGCATGCAACACGTTCTGGTACGTGTAGGCACCGTAGGGAAGGCTCTGTAAGCAGGGAAAACAGATTTCTCTGTCAACATACTACACAAAGAGAATTGTATCGTTTCATTCTACTACTAATTGCACATGCACAAAATAATTGACAACATTTTCCTTTAACTGGTTTTACTCTCATAAAGAGACGGTTCACAGTCAAGTTGGATGACCACTTCTCACAGCATGTCAGCATAGACAGTGGCATCCCCCAAGGCAGCGTAATGGGGCTCCAGCTTGATGTCCCTGTACATGTTGCTTAATGGAAACATCATTCACCAACATGGGGTGGCCATTCATTCCTTTGTTGATGACATTCATCTCTATCTGTCTGTGCAGCATAATGATCCAAGCACCAGCTCTGTTTAAAGTAACTGCCTTGCTCATATCAGTGAATGGATGAACAGTAGTTTTTTTTTAATTAAATGAGAGTAATATTATTAATTGGTCCCAAATCGAAAGGGGACTTATTTCGTTCTAAGCTAGGCACCCTGATTTCACAGACAAAGTCAATGGTAAAAAATCTATTTGCTACTGTAGACTCTGGGCCCGCACATATCAAGGGTCTCAGTTTGGGAAATCGGTCCTAACTGCCCAAATGTTTTCAGTGACACAGTTCTGGTCGTACCTTAGTGTAGGTCACGTCAAGCTATTTTCCAAATTCTTCTCTAGGGTAGGAGTATAATTAGTCCTAGCCATACTTTAGTGCAGCTCCAAGGAGTAAATCGGGCCTTGATCTGAATTTTTACTCGCATATCACCCTCACATAATCTGCTTCTCCCATCTCAGAGACACAGCCAACGTAAGCCTTTTTTAACACAGCAGGATGCAGAGAAACTAGTTCGTAGTGTTTTTATTCAGCTTTAGACTAGATTATAAGATTCCATTCCTAGTTTTCCTGAACCATTTTAGTGCGTTTCTGACATCTGCAGCTCAAAACCCATGCAAAAGTTCAAAAACCTGCCAGGCTGGTCTCGGTGCCTAGTGATGTTGACGATGATGCGTAGCAGGATAAACACAGCTGCAGCAAATAACATTAATAATGGGTCTGTTTGATTTAGGTGTGCCAGCTCACCTATCAGCACTGACAAACAGACAGACAGCCAGACAGACAGAGCCAGCACTAACAATTGTCAATAGTACGGTCAATGTTGGTTCTTTGGCACACCCAAACCAAATAGGTGTCAGCAAACTCACTAAAATGGTCTAGGGTTTAGTTGCTTTTTAAGTGGGAGGAAAACCCAAAGTCTCGGCAGAGAATTTACTTCCTGCGGCAGCTGAGAAAATTCAACCTGATGCAGGCAATGACGGTCCTATCCTCAGCTTTTCCATAACCACCTGTTTTAAGTCATCCACATCACTAGACAGCTGGACTACTGCAAACATCCAGTCGGCAGAAGCCACCTTCCAGAACCCTCATGACTCCAGGTCCAGGAGGCATGTGGGCAAGGTTATTGACGGCCCCTCAGCCACAAAACATATTCAAAGACACAACATATGCCAACCTCTTCCCTCTTCCTCGCCTTCTCAATAACTGAACTACACCCACCCATTTCCAACCCTCTTTCTTGCTGTGTTTGGTTCACAGCCCTACTGCAAGCCGTGGATATTCCACTACGATTTACTCCGTTATTTGTGTTTCACTTTGTAATGGCCGTATAGCTTGTAATTACTCATCTAACTTGTGCTGTATTTGCAGATTTCACTCAGAGAAAATGGCGGCACGGTGGCACAGTGGTTAGTGCGGTCGCCTCACAGCAAGAAGGTCCTGGGTTCGAGCCCCGGGGTAGTCCAACCTTGGTGGGTCTTCCTCTGTGTGGCATTTGCATGTTCTCCCCGTGTCTGCGTGGGTTTCCTCCGGGTGCTCCGGTTTCCCCCCACAGGCCTAAGACATGTAGGTCAGGTGACTCGGCCGTACTACATTGCCCCTAGGTGTGTGTGTTGGTCCTGTGACAGCCTGGCGGCCTGTCCAGGGTGTCTCCCCGCCTGCCACCCTATGACTGCTGGGATAGGCTCCAGCATCCCCGTGACCCTGAGAGCAGGATAAGCGGTTCAGATAATGGATGGATGGATGGATGGATGGATGGATGGATGGATGGACTCAAGAGAACATTTTGCAGGTTTGTTTACGGCTGAAATGTTTCTTGCCAGTATGAAGTGGCAATACAGTACAATACACACCCACCTTTTTACCTATTACATGACACCAATAGACTTGAACTTTCCATCAATTATTTACACATTGTATAGAAAAGTCCCATGATTCCCTAAAATATTTACCCCCCCCCCGCCCCGCTATACATAGATACTCGTTTTGTGCTACGTTTATAACTGTATGTTGACTGCGGCGTGTTTCACGTGAGCAACCTATCAAGTCAGATTCCTTCAATAAACCACAGGTGCTGTTAGTATCTAGGTTATATGCTGGATTCCTGCCTCCCGGCGAAGGGTTCCAGTCATGGTGTTGCTCGAGGGAAATAGGACATTATTTCTCCAAACCTGTTGTCGTGCTCGATTCTGTGGTTTGGAAATAGTGCGTAAGAACACCAGTCTCTTTTACTAGTATATCTGTAGGGGGCCTACGGATGGAAATCTCGGACCACACTGTTTGTGCGGGGATGGACAGTTTGTGCACAGGAGGATCACTGAACAGCTGAGTGGTACATGATGCAACTTCTTGGTACCCGTCAACAGCAATGTACTGTGTTAGGTGTGTGTGTGTGTGTGTATATGTCTCTATATGGGCATGTATTTGTATGTGGGCATCTGTGTACCGTGTATTTCAACACTATCTTTCCACTGTGTTGACTTTTTTCACATCTCTATGTGCAGTAATTGGGGGCAGCGCACACACACACACACACATATATATTTATTTTATGTTTTTTAATATATATTTGTTATATTTGTATTTTATTTATATATTTTATTTTATACATTTATGTATATTTTATTTATATATAATATATATTCTTCTTCTTCTTCTTTCAGCTTGTTCCCTGTTTCTCAGGGGTCGCCACAGCGGACTGTACAGTTTTCATCGGTACCCTGTGAGGGCACATCACCGATGGCGGCCGTTGTTAACCCGGGCCTCCGCGAATCCCGTATGGAGCCTCGACTGAGCCGGTATGGCCTTGTCAATCCGCATAATAATTTGGCAAAAATTTAGGCCGGATGCCCTTCCTGACACGACCACTAACCCTGTGGACAGGTTATATTATAATAATATATCATATTATAATACATATCTATATATATTATAATACTATATAATATTATAGTATATATCTATTATATATAATAATAATATCTATCATAATATATATCATATATATAAATATTTATACATATATATTTTATACATGTGTGTGTGTGTGTGTGTGTGTGTGTGCACATGTACATGAGATGCACAGCATATCTGTGCATCTCATGTACATGCTTATGCTGCAAGTTTGGGAGCGTCGCAGCATTCCTGGTATCGACTCAACGTGTTGATAGTTGTGTTTTAGCACGGGCGAGGGCCGCAGGTTGTCACAGCAGGGGCCCTGGGACCCGACAGTGCACGTACCAACATGGAAGCGGATAGTGGTCCCAGCCCACCAGATTACCAGCAGCAGGAGAAACCTGAGCGAGGCCGCTCGGTTGTGATAGCAGCCAGTGTTTGTGTTACATAACCGGCAGTCAGAAGCTTGTGGCAATAATAGTACCGTAGTACGAACTATCAGGGGAAATCTATCTGAGCAGACAGAAAAAGGAGGAGGGTGTTGAGGCCGAGGGGTACGGAGCGAGGGCCCGAGTAGCAGCTGGCGCTCAGTAGAAAACAGGGCTGGCATGCGGAGCCAACACCGCAGTATGAGGCCGTTTTGTAAAGCGAGGCTTCAGCTGTTAGCTGTGTCATTGGCCGATGATAGGATATAGGGTGCTTTACATTGGAAAGAGATGTAAGTGAGCGGGTTCGATGGGGGTGGGGGGTCGGGGGCACGGAGAGCCAGCCAAGAGTAGCCCAGGATGGGATCCTTCCTCTGATGCTCCTCCCGAGGTTTCTCCCACTTGTTTTTGTTTTCCTGATAAGGTTTTCTTATGGAGCTTTTCCTCGTCCGTGTGTAGGGTTCAAGGACAGAGGGTGTCATATAGGATACTGTAGTGATTGTGGAGCCCTCCTTGTGATTTTGGGCTATACAAATAAACTTGACTTGTCTTGAAAATAGTATTTGACGATCATAGAATTTACATTACAAATGAGTAGAGGCATCAACCCATTGGATGTTCAAAGAAAGTTGAGGGTGTCCAGATGAACTGACCCAACTTTCAAAATCAAAATGAAAAACAAAGATCAAAGATCAAAAATCAAAATCTTTGATTTCCTTACCTGGATTACTGAGCATGCATAACGACATGCACCATGTCGTTATGCATGCTGATGAAATTATGATGCATTTATGCATCCAGGTGAACTGATTCAACCTTCTTTGAGAAGGTTCACCCAGTACCGTCCATACCGTGTCTTTGTCCATGTTTGCGTCTATGTTTGTCTTCGTTTGATGGCTGGGAGAGCTGGCGCTGGATCGGCTGGGAGAGCTTGGTCTCCAGCGTCCTGTGGGCCCAGGGACCACGGCCCTGCCTGGTCGGAGGTAACACCGAGGGCAGTCTGACAGGACGCGGAAGCGGGGCAGGCTAAGCTAACTGCTAGCCCATGCAGCCCGGCAGTTCCGATGGCACCGAGGGCGGACTGGCGGCGGCCTTGCCTAGCCTTGACTGTGTTTTTAGAGTCGTCGTGTGGAGCGCGGGGAGGTGTGTTGAGGGTTTCTGGCTGGGAGAGCTGGCGTTGGATGGGCTGAAGGAGCTTGGTCTGCTGTGTCCTGTGGGCCCAAGGACCATGGCCCTGACAGGAGTGCGCCCAAGGAGGAGGGACCAAGGACAGTCTGACAGGACGCTGAAGCGGGGCAGGCTAAGCTAACTGCTAGCCCATGCAAACCGGCAGTTCCGATGGCACCGAGGGTGGTCTAGCGGCGGCCTCACCTGGCCTTACGGTGTTCTTAGTGTCGTCGTATGGAGCGCGGGGAGGTGTGTCGAGGTTGTCTGGCTGGGAGAGCTGGCGCTGGATCGGCCGGGGGAGCCTGGTCTGCTGCATCCTGTGGGCAGAGGGACCACGGCCCTGCCTGGAGCTGCACCCGAGGAGGAAGCACCGAGGGTGGCTTGACAGGATGCGGAAGCGGGGCAGGCAAAGCTAACTGTTAGCCCATGCAGACCGGCAGTTCCGACAGTCATCCTGGCTGGCGTTCATTCTCCTGGACAGTGGTTTTTTTTTGTTAGTTTGAGTATGTGTTCATTTCATGTGCACAAGTGCATGAAATGAAATCACAAAGTGTTTCTGATTCTGACATATTGGATGTTCCTTTCCCCCTCCTGCAAGGACAGATGGGAAGAAAGAGCAACGGAAAGGGGAAAACACAGTAACGCTGGCCAGTAAAAAGGTTTTGGCACCTGTCCTGCTCCTCTACAGCCCTTAATCTCGGTAAAATGCGGTGATTATGGAAACAGCTTGTTTGCCTATTCAAACCATCCGAATACAGCATACTGTTGATTAGATGAGAAATCCCACACTGTGGAGGGAATTCACTTACTAAGGCTGGCTGAGAGGGCGAGAGTGATAGAGAGAAGCAGAGAGAGAGAGAGAGCGAGCAAGAGAGACAGAGCGAGAGAGAGAGAGAGAGAGAGAGAGAGAGAGAGAGAGAGAGAGAGAGAGAGAGAGAGAGAGAGAGAGAGAGAGAGAAGGCTGTGTGTGGGGAAGGGGGGTACAAGTGTATTTGGAGAGATTGAGGAATGCAGAAAATGAGTGAGGGCTGAGGAGGGGACCAGCAAGGCTGGGGGGGGGGGGTGCAGGAAGGACAAGGAACGGGATGGTTTTGTGCAGACAGACAGATTGACAGATCAGACACATCGGGACATTAACACTGCCGTGCAGTGGGAGGGCAAGCGGGGCTTATGGGGGGGGGGTTTGAAATACCTTACAGCTGGTACATGCATAGCTGCCAGCAAAACAGGCGAGAGACAGAGAGAGTTGGCACAAGGACAGGAAAGGGTGAGAGTAAGGTGGGGGGTCTCCTGGGAAGAGGCAAAACACTCGCTATCCCAGGTCGCTGTGGTAGGTAGGGTGGCGGGCGTACGTCCGTCTCTGCTATAAAGCCGTTTTATCACCGCACAGACTCCACAGCTGCCCAGAAGCCAGCCGCCCCCCCCCCCCCCCGTAGTAGTATTTCCACTGTCACCCTCACCCAAAGGCTCACAGCAGATCAGACGTGCCCAACAGTAGATGTGAACTACGACCCTTCAGTCTGCAGGACGTTTTTCTCCAGTCTTTCTTTAGATGCTGGCAAGAACCGAGGCAGAGTGAACGGAGCCTGACCCACTGAACAGAGACGCTTCTAAAATGGCCGTGAGTAAAAAACAAAATAAATAACAATCATCAGAATAAATGAAAAATGATTTGAATCAGCAAAGGGAGACAAACCCAGTCATTCCGCCGCTGATAGCGTTGTGTTACGTTGTGTGTTTTACGTGAGCGCCCCACCAGGTCACACTCGCTCCATGTGCAACCTTCAAGTTGTTGATGGAAACAGATTCTGACTCTGATTCTGAACGGACTGTTCCGTGTTCAGCACTTCTTGTCGTTTTTGAATTATTACTTTGTGAGTTTTTGCTTTGAAATACGACTGCAAATGATTCATGTGAGCAAATTTAGATTCGCTTTTATGCCCCTACGCGCCTGCTGGCAAGACAAGATATCTCGGTTTATGCGCACTGAGTATTAGACGGGGCTTTCGGGGCTGCATAGCTTGATGATGATGGTGGAACACAGATGTATTATCGGCGTCTTGGCTGTTCTTTTCGCGCCGCCCGGCTCCAGCAGAGCTGTTGAAGAGATTTCCAGCTCGAGGTGTTTACTGGCTTCACTTGTCTTAACGGTGTTAGTTCTCACAGAGCCTTATGTAAAACCCACAGAGGCTGGCTTTTGGATCCCAGAGTGCTCCCTGCAACGCCAGGGTCCATTGCAGTGGCGGCTGGTGCTAAAAATGTTGGGGGGGGGGGCGCAGTTTACCTTGGCGCGGCACACCTGACAGCTGCTTTGCTGTCCACACAGTCACAGTTATTAAGAAGGACAATGCAGCCTAGAGTTTATCAGGGTTGGTAGACGGTGGATGATTAACAGTCGAGACGAGGCGTGGTGGTGGGTGTGAACATGATTGACAACCACGAGAATTGTCCAATCACATTAGATCAGAAACATTACAACAATACCAATTCACTGCCAATAAAAGTGGGAGTGTCTGGGGCGGCACAGAACAGCGCCCCCTGGAAAATCTGAAGAAACC
This sequence comes from Lampris incognitus, assembly GCF_029633865.1. NCBI lineage: Eukaryota > Metazoa > Chordata > Actinopteri > Lampriformes > Lampridae > Lampris > Lampris incognitus. The sequence goes on from NC_079219.1 coordinate 59,189,808, forward strand.
AATCAGACAGCAGCCTCAGGTCACCTGCTCGCCACAAGTTTGAGGGCTTACATAAGGTATGGTTTGGCCGGCGCCCCTCACCCAGGAAGTATATGTATTCAGACAGGAAGTATATGTATTCAGACAGGAACCAACCAAATACCATTTGGACCAGTATTTAATGCTGCTGACAGGCGCTCACAGACTAACAACACTGTTATTTCATCATTATTGCATCACACAACTAAATTATATTTAACATGTTTAAGTAGATTTTCATCTCTTGATGTTTGAAGGGGGCGGGCCCCAGCACCCCGTACTGGCCAGTGGTTGGTCCACTGACTGACAGAGGAAGAGTGAATCGCCCCTTCATGTCGACAGGCCGTCACAGATTTCACAGTGCTGCTGTTGCAGCAGATGTGTTGCATGCACGGCTCTGCAGCGAGATAGCCATGCACCGACTCACACCGGCACCAGCTCACACCGGCACCGACTCACACCGGCACCGGCCTACACCGGCACCGGCTCACACCGGCACCAGCCCAGGGACCAGTTCTAGCTGATTGCACAATTTAAGAGATGACATTCACGTCATCTTGGCGATTACCGAATGAAGAGCAGCATATGAACTGTTTGTACATGACCTGGAAAAGATACTGAAATACATCAAATGCTCCAATAGTAACCTCAAAGTCACATAACTTGCTGTCTTCACTCTCACATCTACAAAAAATGCTTAGAAATACTTGTCAGAAGAGATCAGATTTAGTGCACAACCTTCATACCTCAACTCATATTCTCTGCGTGTAGTTTGGCTGCATCACAGTGTGATTTTTTTTAATCTTTATTTTTTTTTGTTGCATTTTCAGTCTTTAGTCGATAGTGATAGCAGAGAGAGAAAGCGAGACGGGAAAGGCAGGGGATGACATGCAGCAAAGGGCCCAGGCTGGATTCGAACCCGGGCCACTGCAGTAAGGCCTCAGCCTTATATGTGGTACGCACAGGGCGCCCTGATGTTTTTCTTCTTTTTTGGGGGGGGGAATTGATGGTGGACATTGTCCTTGTACTGTTTTATGAAGCTGGCATGACGTCGTCGTCGTCGTCATAAGGTAAAAGAAGAAAAAGAAAAGAAGGCATGTCGTTGAGATCACATGACTGCGTTGCAGAGGTGCGAGGTTTCTGCAGGCACACCGATGGGGTGGTATGGTGTAGGTTTAAAGTGATCAGACAGATAGTGCTGTGTAGGGGGCTGCTGGTTCACCTGTGGAGCAGGCTGAGTCTATTTGGGCGCCGCTGTCCTCGACTCGGCCTCCGTGTGAAACGTAACTGGTGGTATCGACGCCGAGCAGCGCCTTCACGCCGGCTCAGGCCTGCAGGCTTATTCTTGGCTGCACATCAAATACACTGCTTTGTCGAGCGCTTGACACACACAGCTCAGATAATCCACTTGAACAGGCCTCGGGTCAAACACCGCACACAGTCTGATCCCTCGTCAGCACCAGATTTATTGATCGGTTACAAATATCCCGATGAGGCTCACCGACGCACCAGGTCCACATAATTATTTTGGTTTCAGTGAAAAGGATCAATGCTCAGAGGCATTTCCCCTGTATTTGATCACCCTAAACCAGACTTTTGTGACTCGGGACTCGGACGTGGATTCCCACCTTAACGAAGGTGATTCAATCAAAATCGAAACAGGGTGCCAGTGACGCCACCCCCCCCCCCCCACCCCCGCAAGTGGAAGGTCAAAAACAAAAATATACAACCACGTTGCGATTGCGTCACCTTTTGTGTTAAGCTGTGTCCAAACCCTCCCTAATTGGCGGGGACATTCAGTTGGGGCTCTAGTTCAAAAGGAGTGGTGACGGAGATCGGTTGATAAAACAGAGAAGCGATGTCCGCTCATGACCTGGGAGGCTGAATGACAGCACCAAATGTTCGGATTCTCCAGATAAGACATCACGTTACCGTGTCCTAGTCAATCACGCTATCTGACCATGTCCATTGGCAATTATAGAATTAGATGAGGTAAGATAACTTTATTTATCCCCAACAGGAAGTAGGAGGATGAGGAAAGATAAGGAAATATCAGGAAACAGGGTTGTCGCTGTCATAATAGGCATTAGAGCAACGTTTCTAGCCCTTACTTGTCAAATGAAATTATTCCTTCTCCACCTGTCAGGTGGAGCTACAGCCGAAAATGATCTGAATAGACTAGTACCCCACCCCCTTGCATCATGTAGGATTCAAACATGTGAAGTCGTCTTTATGCAACGAGCCATGCAGTTGGTGATGTCATGTCAGCGTGTGGAGCAGCAGAACCCAACTTGGTTCTGCAAAGTCGCCCATCTGCAGCATCCACACATGCCAGCTCAGCTTCCAAGACAAGACCAAGGGATCATCATCTGTAGACTGCACGCATTGACACTGAAACTGATGACTGTGTGTGTGTGTGTGTGTGTGTGTGTGTGTGTGTGTGTGTGTGTGTGTGTGTGTGTGTGTCCTACAGGCTGTGGTAGCAGCTCAGGAACTTGATGAGCTATGTTTCCTGTCGGCCCAGTCCATGTCAAGTCTGAAGACCTCCAACCACTTCCAGATGGTCAAACTCCTGGGAGAGGGTTCCTACGGCAAGGTCATGTTGGCCATACACAAAAAGAGAGGTTGGTGCAAGACCGAAGGTCAAAGGTCAAAGGTTGCGACCGTTCGGTTTCAACCGGTTCGGTTTCGACCGGTTTCGTTTCAGTTCAGTCAAACTACTCTGCAGCTACGACATGTAAAATTCCCGTTTGAATTCCAAGCACTGTACTTTATTCCTACTTAAGAGCTTTGTTCCGGCATCGGGAACTCTACACCCACTTTAATTAAGCGCGGGGAAATGTTCCAAGTCTCAGATTTCTGTCATAACGTAATCATGCTTGTGCGCGGTCATTCCCGCGGCGCAGGAAGGGCACACTTGTGTCTGTATAGTGTTCTCGTAACCTTTTGCACCAGTGTTGGTGTAATGAAGTGCTTTGCTGAATTCTCCGGGGTAGGGTTGCTGCAGCTGAGATGGCTGCAGATCAGCTTCTACTAGCGCGATGCAGTCCACCCGAGGGGGAAGTTAAATATGTTCACAGTGTCGGTTACAGATTGCAATCTCGATCCAACGGCGATGACAATTTTTGGGGAAATTTCACTCGATCTGATTTAATCTTTCAGCATTTAACACGTTTGTCCACTTCCCTTTACCGCAGGCACTCCCATGGCTTTGAAGTTCTTCCCGCGTAAGTCGACCTCCCTCATCTCGTTCCTGCGTGAATACAACCTGTCGCTCTCCTTCTGCACCCACCCGTCTCTGACGAGAGCCCTGGGCATCTTCTTCTCCACGCCGACCTACTACGTCTTCGCCCAGCAGGCGGGCCTCTATGGGGACCTGTACAGTGTCATCGTGTCAGAGGTGCGTTTGAATCGTGCGCGACTGTCAGCAGATGTTGGTCTTTCGAGGGGTCTCTCACACGGCGTCGGGCTTTTAAAGCTGAACCCGGGAGGTTTCCATGTAAACAGACGGGGGTTTGTTTAAATTCGCGAGTTCACCTGTGCAGACATAGAGTCTGTTCTTACACCCCGCTGAGTATGATGTCCAAAGTTATTACCTTCCCGGGTAACATTGCGGTCTATTCTGTTGCCTACCAACACGGGGATCGTCGGTTCAAATCCCCATTTTACCTCCAACGTCCCCACACACGGGCGTCCCCGTGTCTGTGGGCGGGAAGCCGGATGTGGGTATGTGTCCTGGTCGCTGCACTAGCGCCTCTTCTGGTCGGTCGGGGCACCTGTTCAGGGGCGGGGGGGGGGGGGGGGGGATAGCGTGATCCTCCCATGCGCTACATCCCCCTGGCGAACTGTCAGGTGAAAAGAAGCGGCTGGTGACTCCACATGTATCGGAGGAGGCATGTGGTGGTCTGCAGCCCTCGCTGGATCTGCAGACAGCTCGGAGAGTGGGGGTAATTGGCCAGGTACAATTGGGGAGAAAAAGGAGGGAAACACCCCCCCCCCCCAAAGAAAGTTATTACCGTCAAAGATGTTCAGAAAATCCTAATTTCCAATATTTAGATGGCTACAATGTTTCCATCGCAGTGCTCCAGTGTTTACAGGCAGATGCCAGTGCAGTGGCATGGGGAGGAAGTTAGCTGCATTGGTACAAGGACAAACTCGCTAGCACCACTAGCGGCAAAAACCCCGCCACACTTCATTTTTAGTGCTGAAGTCTGCAGAGACAACATGTAATGCAGTTTTAACAGACACTGTGGGTCGCCTTTAGTTTAGAGGCACCTTTAGCTGTCGGCTTCAGCGTGTACGACATAAGGGTCCGAATCCAGCACAGCACTGGAACTGTCATCGAGAAACACAAGACGAGTTTGAAATTTGAACTCCATCTGCAGCCTCCGCTTCGCTGCGCTACCCTACGCTGCCCAAATGAAACGACTAGAAGATGTAAATAGTGGCCTGTCCTCTTGCCCTCTCATTCCTGTCAGCGGGAGCTTTAATGATAAAAACTTCAGCTGAAACCCTCCAGTCACCCCCCTCCTCCTCCCCTTGTCGTTGTCTCTCTGCCAATAACTCTGAGAGAGCCGATAACAAGACCAGCCTACCTTCGCCGTCTGAAGGAGGAATACGTGATACACAGCAGGGATTTTGACAAGGGCCATCAGCCAAATATCCTGGACGTGTGGACTAGAATAGATTAGAACAGAACGGATTAAAGTGGACCTTCACATGTTGCTAAAGTTCGATCCTGCTTGTATAAGCACCGGTCATTTAGAGTAGGCGATGGCCGCACATTTCTCGTTCTCACCTCTCTGCTCTGCTACAGCCATTTTGTCTCTGTCCCTTTTCCCATCTGTGACATTGCTATCTTGTTCCTTTGGTATTTTGAATGGACGATGCTTTGTAAATTGCATTAACTCCATGCCCACCTATGGAGGCCATGTAAGACAAGGTGAAAAGGGTTGTTTTTTTCTGCAGCCACTTTTTAAGTTTATTTCATCTGGACAAGTTACCAAGTAGTATATATCAGGGGTCCCCAACCTTTTTTGCACGGCGGACCGGTTTAACATTGACAATATTCTGGCGGACCGGGCAAGGGCGGGGGTGGGTTGATAATGACCGGACTATACTAGACCAGGTTAGGCTTATAAATCTTTAGTATCATCACATTTAAAGCCAAGTCTGGACATTAAACACACAGCGCAGATATTCCTCGCATTAACATAATATATATATATATATATATATATATATATATATATATATATATATATATACACACACACATACATATACATACACACACACACACAAACACATTATATATATATATATATATATATATATATATATATATATATATATATATATATATATATATCATCACTGCAACTCACCAGTTTCATCAGTTCCCCCTGAAAGTGTGGCGGCTGAAAGAGGAACCTCTGCCCTCTTGTCAGCTGCAGCTTCCCCCAACATGTCCTTGGCAGCAGGCAGAATCAGCTCCTCCACGATAGTGAAAGGCTTCGTAGCCTTAGCAACACGACTAGCCGCTAAGTAGCCTTAGCAATACGACTAGCCACTAAGTAGCCTTAGCAACACGACTCGCCACTTAGTAGCCTTAGCAATGCGACTCGCCACTAAGTACCCTTAGCAACACGACTAGCTACTAAGTAGCCTTAGCAACACGACTAGCCACTTTAGCAATACGACTCGCCACTACGTAGCCTTAGCAACACGACTAGCCACTAAGTAGCCCTAGCAACGCGACTGGCAACTAAGTAGCCCTAGCAACACGATTAGCCACTAAGTAGCCTAAGCAACACAACTAGCCACTAAGTAGCCCTAGCAACACGACTAGCCACTAACTAGCCTTAGCAACACGACTCGCCACTAAGTAGCCTTAGCAACACGACTAGCCACTAAGTAGCCTTAGCAACGAGACTCGCCACTAAGTAGCCCTAGCAACACGACTAGCCACTAAGTAGCCTTAGCAAAACGACTCGCCACTAAGTAGCCTTAGCAATACGACTAGCCACTAAGTAGCCTTAGCAACAGGACTAGCCACTAAGTAGCCTTAGCAATACGACTAGCCACTAAGTAGCCCTAGCAACACGATTAGCCACTAAGTAGCCTTAGCAATACGACTAGCCACTGAGTAGCCCTAGCAATACGACTAGCCACTAAGTAGCCTTAGCAATGCGACTCGCCACTAAGTAGCCTTAGCAATACGACTCGCCACTAAGTAGCCTTAGCAACACGACTAGCCACTAAGTAGTAGCCCTAGCAACGCGACTAGCCACTAAGTAGCCTTAGCAACACGACTAGCCACTAAGTAGGCCTAGCAATACGACTAGCCACTAAGTAGCCTTAGCAACACGACTAGCCACTAAGTAGCCCTAGCAACACGACTAGCCACTGAGTAGCCTTAGCAACACGACTAGCCACTAAGTAGCCTTAGCAATACGCCTAGCCACTAAGTAGCCTTAGCAACGCGACTAGCCATTAACTAGCCTTAGCAACACGACTAGCCTCTCTCTCTCTCTCTCTCTCTCTCTCTCTCTCTCCCCTATCTCTTCCGAAGAAAGTCTCAAGCCACGTTTGTTTTTTACCGGTACTCACGGTAGCTAGCTAGCTGCTAGCTGACTGAGTGCGTCTCCGAGTTATGAAGTTACCATTGGTCTGCTGAATGCCACGTGGTGAGTGATAAAATTGCGTCATTGTACACGCGTCAAGTAACTGTTTCAAATTAAAAGCCCCCCTCGCGCTACACGGTCCAGATGGCTGGACCGGGCTTGTTTCTTTGCGGCCCAGTACTGGCCCGTGGCCCGGGGGTCGGGGACCCCTGGTTTATACAACTTCCTGGTGGAAGCCCCAAACATCAAGAAAAACAAGGGCTGCCAATTTGATCTTGTACCTTATCTCCTATCATGTCGTAAGTGTCCTTATATGGGCATTTCACCAGGTCCAGCTCCTCCTAGAGTAGTTTTTCTTTACATCCCTCCCTCTCTCTCTCTCTCTCTTCCTCCACCATATCTTTACCTTGTCTATCTTATTCACGTCTCTCTCTCTCTCCAGGAGGGAGTTGGGGAGGAGTGCGTCCAGAGGGTGATGTCCCAGCTGAGCGGCGCCGTGTCACACCTCCACTCTCTGGGCTTTGTCCACCGGGACATCAAGCCGGAGAACATCTTCCTGTGCGACAGCTCCTGTCGCTGGGTCAAACTGGGGGACTTCGGCCTCGTCCGTCCCGTTGGCTCCACGGTCCGGGCTGTGTGGTACGACTCCCCCTTCTGCACTCCTGAGGTGGAGCCGGCCAAGGAGTTGGAACTGGAGGTGGAGCGAGGGAACAGAGAGCCGGAGGACATCTGGATAACGGTGGAGACCAGCATCGATAGCTGGGCCCTCGGGGTGCTGGTTTACTGCCTGCTGACCGGCTGCTTCCCCTGGGCAGAGAGTACCCACGACGACGCCAGCTACCGCAGGTACAAGGCGTGGCTCGACCGTGAGGCCAAAGAGGAGGAGGGGAACGACGGGGGCCGGCGGGGTCACGAGAAGGAAACGGAGACGAACGACCCCAGGCTAATCGGGGAGGAGAAGCCGACGAGCAACCCTCCCCCTCCTCAGTTTGCGGGCCTCAGCAGCCTCGTGATGACTCTTTTGAGGGAGCTGCTGCACCCAGAGCCCAAGCTCCGCGGGAGCCCGGAGGAAATCCTCTGCTACCTCGGAGGGCCGTGGCTGATGGAGACGGAGAAAGAGGAGAGGAGGAAGGCGGAGGAGGCGGCGAAGGAGGCTCGAAAAATAAGGGAGGGAGCGGGCGTGGAGGAGGAGCGGGCGAGGGAGGGACGAGGGGAGAGATAATGTAATGTTCTGTGAAATAAATCTGTAAACTGGGGAAAATTTCTGTTAGTGTAATTAAAAGTGTAATTACTTTGATATTGAACACATAGTTCAGAGTGTCGTTACAGGGTCATGCTGAATGTACTGTACATACGATGGGGTGCTGTACTTTATTGTTTTTGCGCTATTGTAAATAGCTCTGTCTATCACTTTGCTGTGTATATGTGTGCAAGGGAAGCGAAAGAATAGTCAAAGCATGACGGGTTGAAGACCCGCGCTGTACTATAACGCCTGTAATATAGGTTGTGGAGTTGCAATGTCCCAATAAAAAAGGAAACCTTCTCTAATTTCGGTACGTTTCTTTGCAATACAAACATAAACAATTCCATATTCACGCAACTGCAAAGATGAGTATTTTGGATCGTCCACGTTATCGACACAACCGCGCATGATCCGTATCTCAGCAAACACAGCCTGTTCCCCGGCCGTGCTGTCATGGCCGCCGAAGCCGTACGAGTCTCGAGGCCGAGAAGTGCTTATTAGTAATCCCAGTTTTCATTCAAACGATAATGAGAATGATTAGAACACCAGCTGAGCCTTCTCTTAGTTTGGTCTGCTGTCCCTGGATTTTTGTATTTGGATCCCTTTAAGTTGTCTTTGCACATATCCATCCATCCATTCGTCCATCCGTCCATCCGTCCATCCGTCCATCCATCCATCCATCCGTCTATCCATCCATCCGTCCATCCATCCATCCGTCCATCCATTCGTCCATCCATCCATCCATCCATCCATCCATCCATCCATCCATCCATCCATCCATCCATCCATCCATCCATCCATCCATCCATCCATCCATCCTTCCATCCATCCATCCATCCGTCCATCCATCCATCTATCCATCCATCCGTCCATTATCCAAACTGCTTATCCTGCTCTCAGGGATGCTGGAGCCTATCCCAGCAGTCATTGGGCAGCAGGCGGGGAGACACCCTGGACAGGCCACCAGGCCATCACACACGCACACACACACACACACACACACACACACACACACACACACACACACACACACACACACACACACACATATTCACACCTACGGACAATTTAGTACGGCCGATTTGGCGGCACGGTGGTGCAGTGGTTAGCGCTGTCGCCTCACCGCAAGAAGGTCTTGGATTCGAACCCCGGGGTAGTCCAACCTTGGAGGTCATCCCAGGTCGTCCTCTGTGTGGAGTTTGCATGTCCTCCTCGTGTCTGCGGTGGGTTTTCTCCGGGTGCTCCGGTTTCCCCCGCCATCAAAAAGACATGCATGTTAGGGTTAATACTCCTGTCTGTGCCCCTGAGCAAGGCATGGCAAGATGAACCGGAGTTGGTCCCCGGGCGCTGCATGGCGGCTGCCCACTGCTCCGAGCTACACAGCTAGGATGGGTTAAGTGCAGAGCATAATTTCCCCACGGGGATCAATAAAGTATATCTAAATCAAAAACATCACCTGACCTGCATGTCTTTGGACTGTGGGAGGAAACCGGAGCCCCCGCAGGAAACCCAAGCGGACACGGGGAGAAAATGCAAACTCCACACATACGACGACCCGGGACGACCCCCGAGGCTGGACTACCCCTGGGCTCGAACCCAGGACCTTCTTGCTGTGAGGCGACTGCGCTAAGCGCTGCACCATCGTGCTGCCTCATATGAGTCTATTTATATTGAAATGATTGCATGCATGATTTAAAACTGGATATTACGGGTGCTTGGCAGAAAAACCACTCGCAACTTCTACCAGAAACACTTTATTTGCATTTGCTTAGAATCACTGCACAGGAAACATCATTTCCATTGCATAAATGAGGGAGAATTTGAAAAAACATGAATTTATTCAGTTGGCACAGAGAGCCGCTGGCAAGCAGACATGTCGGGAAGTGATGACAGGGCGAAGTAACAGGTGCCATAGATCAGAGGAGACAAATCTAAAATTGGACTTAACAATACACCCTGATAGCGATACTTACGTATACTCCGTGATCTTCTTGGAGGCCCCGTGCCAACCCCGGCGCTTCGTGCTCAGGGAAAACAGCAAAGTATTTTCACTCCCTGCACCTTTTGCAGTCTTCTGGACATAAAGTGACCGTCAGCACATTCGACGACACGATCGATCGACTCGGCGACGGTCGCACAGGAAAACCCTTCACACGCGACAGGTTGACCCCTATACTACGAGCGGCACGGTGGCCCAGTGGTTAGCACTGTCGCCTCACAGCAAGGAGGTCCTGGGTTCAAACCCCAGGCTGTCCCAGTTTGCGTGTTCTCCCCGTTTCCACCGGGTGCTCCGGTTTCCTCCCACCGTCAAAGACGTGCATGTTAGGGTTAATACTCCTGCTGTGACCCTGAGCGAGGCAATGGAGTTGGAGGATCAGTTTCCCCACGGGGGTCAATAAATTACTTCTTCTTCTTGAGAGGGGACTACTGTCCCATATCTGTCAAAGACTGCAATGCATGTCTTGACAAATGACCTACACATCTTTGTTCAGGTTCACAAATAAGCCCTGATGATGTACGGCTACAGTGACCCCCATAAGTACGCTACGCTACTGCTGATGGCTATGACTGCTGCACACTGTGCAGACTATTCCCCCCGGCCACCGCTCAGTCATCATTACTGTGCAGACAGCAGCCAGAAACTGGCATGGTGGTGGAGGTTTGGGAGGCTGAGGGCCCAGACCCTGTCCCTGTCCCCCTATTATGAATGTGCTGAGCTGCATGTCCTCATGAAAGATGGTTAAAGATTATATGCTAGGGGACTGCTGCACTAGTTGACTGACCATGCAGCCAAATGATCCCAGCAGGTATGTAAACTACATCATAAATAAATAGTTCATCGACATACGTATGAGCTGCATAAGACATACTATGCTTTCCATAAATACTAAGAAAATGGCACTGTAGCTAGCAGTTGCCATTTAGTACCAATGCAGTAGTGAGACTAAGATGGATAGAAACCACGCTTGACATGAGAGAGGGATTCCTTTCTCATTGACAATATGGAAAAGAAATAAAGTGATGAATGCTCAAACTTAATTTTTGCAAGGTGGCTTGCAAGCTATCAGATTGGACTAGAGCCCTGCTGGTAGCCAGTTGCTAATATGCAGCGCTGGTGTGTGTATGTCCGTGGGGACTGCGCTAACCCCTGCTTAGGACCACTCCAGATGGCTTTATAAATAACCCCGGGCCCATCTATTTACACACCCTGCACATCATCACCTCTTTCCCGACTATCTGCAGCCTGCAGGCCTACCTCTCCACCCCTCCAAAACCCAAAAGTCAGGCTGCCTTGGCGCCAACAGGCCTATTGCAGCACAATCTGATGGTACACTCTGTCCCAGCTGCTCTTTAAACGCCTTCGCCTCGCTCTTCTTTCCGTCTCCCTCCCACTCGTTGATTACCGCCGGCTCTTTCTGTTTCTCCTCCCTTGCCACTTGGGCCTTATTTCTCCTTTCATCTCTCCAGCCTCGTCTGTCAGGCCACTTTGTACGAGCCCCCCCCCCCCACACACACACAGCAGCCCCCGAAGGCCCCCCCCTCCCTCTTTCCCTCTGTGGACCGCCGTCTTTGCAGGTCACTGCTTATGCCAGCCAGGAACAGCCGGTCTCCTCTGCCGGTCTTTTTGAGCTGTGGGGGGGGGGGGTCATGCAACGAGGTAAGTGTACATTAAAACCCTCTCACTTAACACCTCTTACCCACTGTAGGGCTGATTCTGCTTGATATTTCCTTCGGTCACAGTTGTCACTATTTTCCATTAAACAAGGGGATGGGGTGTCATGTGACAGATTGTTGGGCGTTAACGGGGGGGGGGGACATTGGTCTGACAAATGGAGACAAATGCCACAGAGACAATGGAGAGCCAAAACAAAGATGCTGATCGAGGTGCAAATCTATGCAAGGTCCACGAGGACAGATAGCAGAGATGATGACACCAGGGAAAACAAGTTCAACTACATGACACTAGAGGCCTGGAGAGATTTGATGTGAAGAGTTTTTAGAGAGACAGGTAGTCAGACACACAGTCAAGTAGACATGCTAATTGCCAAAGATAGCTGGCCATATTGGGACCCCAATATTGATGTCAGGGGAAAATGAAGTGGCCTGCTTGGACTTCAAAGCCAGTTAATCAACGAAATTATAAATGAAAATACAGTGAAATTGCCTAAATAATGCATTGGAACTCATGCATATGAGCTAGTGCAATAAATGCACCAGTGCATAATGAACTGATGCAATAAATGCATTGGACTCAATGCAGTGTTGTTACAACCGACCCTTTAAATTTGAAAACATCCATGTTGCAGCAAGACTAGCTGTTCCATAGAGCAACGTTTCCCAACCCAGTCCTCAAGGAACCCCTATCCTGCAGATTTTCATTGCAACCCTGCATAGGTAGCCCCGCTTGTACTTACTCAACCAATCATCTCACAGCACTTAATTATGCAAGGTGTGCAACATCTGACATAATTCATTGCTGATTGGTTGAATAACTACAAACAGGTACCTATTCAGGGTTGCAAAGAAAATCTGCAGGATAGGGGTTCCTTGAGGACTGGGTTGAGAAACACTGCCATAGAGAATGTCCCATAGAGAATGCACTGGGGGGAATGGCAGGGATGACTACGACAGCACTCGGGCTTCTCTGTGAATAAGGATATAGTATATGATCTGGTTCACATTTGCTCAAACTACAGTACAAGAGAGGTCATTTTGGTAAAACATTCAAACAAACACCTGAGTCTCCATAAAACCTGTCTCCCATTCATTCCCAATGGGATATTTCAAGAATTTATATCTCAATGCAATGACATTTTTAAGTATCAGGTATTTAGTCCTCTGACTTTTTCGCCATACACATTCACCAGCCTGCCCAGGAAAATTCAGGGGGGGAAAATTGTATATTTAAAAAGAAAACTGAGTAATCAATCAAAAATCAAAAAATCTTTTAAGTACAAAGTGGCAGATGCCAGACGGATGGATGAAGGGAGTCAGTATAGAGAGAGACAGCTGGGAAAACAGGTTAGATGTAATGGATATAAAGACGGATATCTGGGAAAAGGGATAGACAGACGAAATGGGACATTAGATTGATAGTTGGAAAAAGAGATGGCAATATGAGAGAAGGATGGACGGCCAGGGCGGAAAGAGCTCAAATGGCGAAACATGTGACATGATGAATCTCCCACGGGGCTGAGTGGACCACCGGGGTCAACATGGACTGACACGTTCCTCACCCCCTCCTGCTTTCTCAGTCTGTTAGCTGCATTGGATACTGACCACCACTCTGGTATGGGTCAAGCTGCTTTAACCACGCCAGCAGGATTAGGAGAGGCCATCGACATCTAGGCTCCTTATTAGACCCCCAAATTATCTCTTTTACACCAGCAGGGGCTCTGATGTGTTACATGTCGTTTGTGGAGAGCGGGTAACTGTGGGGTTGTGTAGTGAGTGGCTGAATGAGAAGAGCGAGTTAGCTGTGCGTGTCACACCAGAAGACCTCAGTTGCAGCCGAGAGCGAAACACAGCCGGGCACTGGAAAGGTCTATAGGAAGGACGCAAAGAGGGAGGGTGGTGGGGGGGGGGGCAGGGTCATGTGGGGGGGGGGTGAGTGCCAGGACTGGGCATGTTGTATAAAGGGTTAGGGGAGCAATGCCTTCCAGCCAGTAAACAGGTCTACAGATCATCATGTGTTTACTCTCTGGTATGTTCCTCATCGTCGTTGTCCTTCGCCACGCGGCTGCCTCGGTACCTTCTTCTGCTCCCGTTTAGTCGTCTCCATTCCCGCCGTCCTTCTCCCTGCACATTTAGGTTCACGGCCTCTGGGGGCTGGTCACCCCCTTTCCCCTCCGTTCCTCTCTTTTCCTTCTCTTGCTCGCTTTCCACTACCTCCATCTGTCAAGCTGTCATCAGCCTCTGCAGCCGACCTTGTTAGGGCAGTCCTGCAGGCACCCACCCCAGAGTCGGTGTAGCCCCGATATGTCAAGGGGATGATGAGTGTCCCCCTCTTGAACTGACTTGGCTTACGATACTCAGAGATCCAGCAGGAGGTTTTGTTGTCTGTGGCTCCGGGAGTATGCGTGGCAATATTTATATTGGTCAAGTACACAGAAGCCCGCAGGGTGTCACGTTTCCCTCTGTACGCAGGTTTGATGGTCTATGCGAGAACCTACTTTCCAACGCAGAGCTTTTGAGACAAAAATTCAAGCATTGCGGTCATGGTGTTTTGTCAATTGATTGCAATTTGGTGCATGGCACAATGGCTTTGGAGAGGGTCAACCTGGATAGACTTGAAATATGAGTGTGAATTGCAGATTATAAATGCACAGTTATGTATAGTCAGGTATGTAAGCATGCATAATTATCATGCATGCTTGATTATCATGCATACTTCATCACCTGTTGTCTGTACAACGTTGTCTACAAAGTGATATTTGGTAAATTTCTCATATTCCAAACGAACTGCAGATCAACTTTGCACCTCTGAGTTTCTGGCGTGCTTCTGCTAACGCTATTGAACAAATCTGCTATTTTGCATATAAATTTGTTCAGGATTGTATGCAGTTATCTACGCTTTACACGTGACAGTTTTTATTTCCTCTCATGTAAAGTCATTTGCAGGGTGAGGACACTCTTTCCCTCACGACTTGGTCATAGCCAGACATACATTTTAATATAAATCTCCCTCTCACCCTTTATCGGGTGGTGTGCGTCTTCCTCAAGCTCGGGTCCTCTACCAGAGGCCTGGGAGTTTGAGGGTTCTGCACAGCACCTCAGCTGTTCCTAGGACCACACTCTTCTGGACCAAGCCCTCAGGTGTGGTTCCTGGAATCTGCTGGAGCCACTCTCCCAGTTTGGGGGTATAAATGTACACATATACATAAACTCTGGATGATGTGTTCATATTTCATGTTTCTTTGAATATTTCTTTGCCTGTATCTGTGAAGGATGACCTACAGGACACACTACCTACTCCCTGTGTGTAGTGCTTCACCTGCTGGTGCACACCAAGTACTGCAGCAGTTGCACCTGAGGCCCATTTGTGCAAGTATGTGTGATTTGATTGATTCCCCAATTTTGTGTGTGTGTGTGTGTGTGAGTGAGACAGAGAGAGAGAGAGAAAACAAACAATGAATAAAATTAACAGTAAATATCCATCCATCCATCCATTATCCACACCTCTTATCCTGCTCTCAGGGTCGCGGGGATGCTGGAGCCTATCCCAGCAGTCACTGGGCGGCAGGTGGGGAGACACCCTGGACATCACAGAGGGCGCACACACGCACACACACACACACACACACACACACACACCTAGGGACAATGTGGTACGGCCGAGTCACCTGACCTACATGTCTTTGGACTGTGGGAGGAAACCGGAGCCCCCGGAGGAAACCCACGCAGACACGGGGAGAACATACAAACTCCACACAGAGGACGACCCGGGACGACCCCCAAGGTTGGACTACCCCGGGGCTCGAACCCACGACCTCCTTGCTGTGAGGCGACTGCGCTACCCACCGCGCCACCGTGCGGCCCAACAGTAAATCATACAACAAAATCTCAATAAACAACAAAAATGAATAACATTACATGTCCGACAACGAGTAAGAAGTAAATCACTTAGCTGGTCCTGCCCCTTGAGGCAGGTTTGTAATTTGTGATATTGGGCTTTACAAATAAAATGGAGTTGACTTGAACCCTTTTCTCTACTTAATCATTGTACATGTTTAGCATGACTAGCTCAACTATCCAACCCAGTGTCCATCATACATAACTTAAATAATTACCTCAATGTTCATCCTCATTATACATGCATAGTCAACATGCAGGTGCCCATCAGGAATACCCAATACTCACAGACAGACCACCGGAAATAACAGCAACATCCTCATCATCAACAAGCACCACCTTCTTGGGACAAACAAGGCCCCTTCCTCATCCCTGTGCCCCTAAACCCTGTTTCTTTGTACAGCCTCTTAAACTGTTTAATAGTTTTACTCTGCTTGAGCTCTACATCAAGACCCTTCCACCAAGTAACCCCACATACGCTTAAGACTGGTACGAATACAACATTTGTTCAAATTCAGATTTCTTCTTAAGTTATACCCCCCCCCCCCCCCGTCTAGGAACGTTGTTCGAATATTACCAGGAAGTAGATTATCTCTTTCTTTGTATATATATATATACTTTCACAGTCTTAAATTCCACCTGAGCCATGAATTCTAAAGCACGTGTCTGTAAAAACAGCATGTTAGTGTGTTCACAAAATCCTTCATTGTATACTACCCTTGTGGCTCTGTTTTGTAGTACGCATAATGGTGGTAAGGTGTTTTTGTATGTTACCCCACACCTCCGCACAGTAATTTAGATACGGCAATGCAAATGAACAATACAGAGTGTACAACGCTTTATGATTCAGGATATGCCTTGTTTTTCCCAGAACTGCAATGCTCCTTGCCAACTTTGCTCGCACATATATCAAGTTTCCAGCAGATTTTATGGTCTAATAACACACCCAGAAATGTATTTTCATATCTTTCTACCATCACTTGTACTTGAGTGTTTATTTTATGATTTTCAAACAGCATACGCTTGGTTTTGTTCAAATGTAATGATAATTTGTTTTGTCAAAGCACCGTTTTAATTTATTCATTTAATTTATTCATTTCAGACACGACTACCTCCAAAACCTGCCGCAATTCTCCCCAGAACAAAAACGTGTCATCTGCAAATCAAACAAATTTCAGTATCCTTGATACCTTACCTGTGTAGTTTCTGTACAAAATAAACACTTTTGGGCCTAATACTGACCCCTGTGGGACTCCACAAGAAATATCCTTGAATGTTGATTTATAGTTACCTATTTATAGTCACCTATTTGTACAAATTGTTGCCCATTTCCTAAAAAGCTTTTCAACCAATTCAGCACAACCCATCTGATACCGTACCTTTCCATTTTATTGAGTAATATTTCATGATTAATAGTATCAAATATTTTTTGAAATCAATAAACACTCCCACAGCACACTTCTGTTTGACTATACAACTAGTTATTTCTTCTCTATTAGTGCCATAGATGTTGATCTGTTTGCTCAGTCAGACATTGGAAATGGAATCTGAAAAACAAGATGGCTAATCTAGTGACTTTCTGTGTATCTGTGGAAGAAACCAGTAAGAAGATCTCTTAACTTGAAAGAGAACAGATTGTACCTGCTCCCCAAATTTTTTACAAGATTGGGGGGGGGGGGGGAATTGGAGAGCAAGAAAACTTTGATGGGAAGGAGAAAACAGGGAACAGGGAGGAGGAGGGGTATGGGCGAAGGAGAGGAAAGGAGGGGAAGAAGAGAAGACAAAAGATTCATGAACGAAAGAGGTTTCGGACGACAGCATAAAGTTGTGAGTATGAAACAATTCAGCTTATTTTGTACTGACATAATTATGGCACGTTCTGTGTGGCATACACCAGTGAAGATGTTTACTGTTGAGCTAAGATTAAAAAACATGAATAGATGAATATCCTTCCTGGTGGGTTAGAAGAGTTAATTGGTTGTATTTGTGTTTGGTTAATTATGTGTATTTCAAAACTGGAGTCTTGTTTTTTTTTTTTTTTTTTTTTTGGTGAAGTTATGTGATAAGCGACTGCATGCGGAGTTCAAGGGAAACGCATCAATCTCACAAAACAAACTAATTTGGGGGCACACCAGACGGCCGTCACAGAGACAACCTCTTAGACCCAAAAACTGCACCACCTCGGGCTTGTAAACGGAGGAAAACGCACCTCATAATAACCGAGAAAACTGTCAGGCTTAGAACGGCCATTGACAGATTTACACCAGAAAAGCAGCAATATGCTCTATGAAGAGAAAGCTGGAAAAGAATGTGTGACTGTAGGAAAGGAGGGGTGGCGGGCTTCTCTAATAGGGCACACACACAACACATTCTTTTGCGAGAACTCATGTCTTGGACTCCAAGTTGCATTGACACATCATGAGAGGAATGATGCAGGGAGGGAGAGTTGGCAAGGAGGAGGACAGGAGAGGAACAGAGGGTGAAACAGAACGAGGGACCGAGAGAGGGAGAGCGACAGAGAGACAGACAGATGATTGACAGAGAAACAATAACGATGAAACGTGAGAGAAATATAGCTGGGGTTATACACGTGCTCGGAAAAACAGACTTCCAGATTCCCGAACAGGACCCCTGCATCGTCCACCAGCACAGATAATAACGTAACGAGCCGTCACCAAAAACAGTGCAACACCTGATTCGGGAAAATACTGTGGTAACCTGCAGCTTGGGACAGCTGCCCAACATTCATAAGCAGTGACTGATGGCGTGAAAGGAAACATTAATAGGAAATAAAAAAATAAATAAAAAAAACCCCAATCTGGGAGTGAGCATATTGAACAGTTCCTCTGTGTGAAACCACCCCAACACATTTCCTCTATGGTTTCCTTCAGCTCGTAAAGCTCGCCTCTTACAAGTTGGAGGAATGGGCAGTCTTCCAGTCGTCCTGCTCCTCTGCAGTTTCCACGGTAACGCCGCCAAACAGAACACACAAATCATCCCGTGCAATTATGTTTGAGTCGCCCTGTGTTTGTTTTTACGCTGTGAAACACTCCCCTCATGTGGTTTCTGTTCCGCAGCACTCGCAGCTGTAGTCCGGGCCGAGCCCACCGGTAATAAAACTCGCTCGCATTCGAGCTCAGCTCACAATTATGCTGCATGGCATCGGTCTGTCTGTGAATAATTGGTATGGGTCAGTGGAGACATTACCCCCACCCACCCATCCAAAAACTCATTTGTCTCCTTGTCTCCATAGAGGCCCCGGGGGGACCCGCCACAGCCTTGCCAGCCGGTGAGTGACTTGGGACACTGGGCGGGACCGAGTCCTCTAAGAGCCTCTAAGAGCCTCTAAGAGCAAATACTCAGCTTCTTGTAAGTCCTGGTGACCTGCTGTTTGTGTTCGTGCGGGATACTAATTCGACATCGCTGCTTTTTCTTCTCTCCGTCTTTGCAGACTGTAGGGAGGAGGTGTATCCGTGCACCAGGATGTACTCGGTCCACCACCCCATCAAGAAATGTATCGGTGCTCTCTGCCTCTACAGGTGATGCGCCACCTTTCTTCTAACACTTTCCACCCCAGTTCAGTGAAGCTCGGAGTCTTGTTTAACAGGACGCCATGCTGGTCCTTGGTGGACATCATTAGCTGCTGCAGGGGTCGAACCTGCACATGGTTGGTTACAGGGCAATGTTTCTAACAGCTTTAACACGAGAACGACCGGAATTTCACTCCCGACCCCGGATAGCAAAGAATCTTTGGCCCAATTACGGCCCACATCCGCAGTTATCTTACGGCCCACATTTGGCCTTGAATGACGGCGTCGACCCGGGGCGAGTGTGGCTGCCTCGACTCCGCCACAGGGCCACCTTATATGGCCCACACAGTATGTACCGTAACCCAAGTCAGGCCCGGTTCATTACATTTGGGCCACATCTGGCCCACACAGTATGCACCGTAACCCAAGTCAGGCCCGGTTCATTACATTTGGGCCACATCTGGCCCACACAACACTTGCCAGTGCCGTAACTGAGCCGTAAGTATCCAAGGTGCCCCTGATTAGGCCCAAATGTGTCTGCTATCTGGGACCTAAAACGACCGTGGGCGGTCAAAATGACCGCTGGTTTTTAAACTCTATATTGTGTCAAGATAAATACCCAGTTGAGATATTAATGCATTACATATGTCAGTGTGTCTGTTATGAAACTAACTGACACCAAAATTAACATTTTAGCAACTTCAATACTATTTTTAAACAGTTTAAAATGGCCGCTGTCCAACGCCTGTAAATACTGCAGCGCCTCGGTGGTAGTCATGGTGCGTCTGTACCCAGACATGTTGGACATCATCACACATCAAGTTTAGACTAGTTTAACCCTAACCCTTCTCTGCACTGGAGGGCGCTAGTGGGTTTCTAGGACAGAGCAGTGAACTTCACGAAGGAAATGACGCCACCAACACACGTCATAAATACTGACATCACTCGCACCATCACGCGCACATTACGCGCGGTCATTTCGACCGCTCATGGTCGTTTCAGGTAGATCTTACAACGTTTTTTGGTGCAGCTGATCTAAAACTCATTTTAACATAAATATACGCAATGTTGGCAGCACGCAGGGAGCGGCTGGTCTGCAGCTTTTTATTTTTTATTAAACTTGGAAAGTCCAAAACGGTCAAAATGAGGGCCTTGGGGCCTGCCGCCTGCTGCTCTCTGTAGCTTCTCAGTGCATTCAGACCACAGCAGAACTGCTGTGGCCCGGACCCGTCCCACACCCGACACTCTATCCGGCCCACATGCCGCCTGGAATGACGGCACTTGGGCGGTCCGCTCCCGTTTGCCAGATCTGGGCCAGAACCAAGCCACAGCAATGCCGCATGTGCCACATATTTGCCAAAGGTGGCCCATATGTGTTTTGTGATATTTGGGCCATATTCACCATTCACCACACGGGGCGCTGCAGGGTCACACCCAGATCACATGTTGCCCAGAGCGCCGCATCTTTGCCACAAAAGGCCCACATGTGATGTGGCATATTTGGGCCATATTTGCTGTTATACATGTGGGCCACTTCAGGCTCCTCACATCCATTTTGTCAGGGCCAGAAGAAGACCACCAGTGCCGCATCACTTCCTGAAGTGGCCCACATGCGGATGCTGTCTGGGTATGTCGTCTCCTGTTCTACTCTGTAAATTGTGGTTTATTGTGTACACACAACATCCGCTGCATGTCTGTCTGTGTTGGGAGAGAGAGCCTCCTCTGTGGCTCTCCCCGAGGGTTCTCCCTAGTCTGCCTCCCTGTTAAAGGGTTTTAGGGAGTCGTTGCTTATCCGATGCGAGGGTCTGAGGACAGGACGTTGTGTTGCTGTAAAGCCCAGTGAGGCACATGTGTAAACTGTGATAATGAGCTACACAAACAAAATGGACTTGACTGGACTTGACCTGAGTCTGACTGTGTTGCAGCCTGTCTCGGGTCTACGTGATCAACAACGAGATCTGCCTGAGGACGGTGTGCCACCAGGATGAGTACCTGAAAGGTGAGAGACCCAACACATTAAAACCATAACGACTATCACCACAAGGATCATGTGCTGCACACACACACACACACACACACACACACACACACACACACACACACACACACACACACAGATAAGAAGTGTGTGTAACGGCTCTCGTCCTCGTGTCCATTCCAGCGGAACTGTGTCGAGAGATCTCTGGATGGCCCAAGCGCCTTCAGAGGTCAGCCAATAAGAAACGCTGTCGGCGCCGCCGCAGCCCCAACACCTGGGCGAGCAAGGCATGATGGGCCAACGATGGCGGCGCGCGGCAGCCCCACGCGGATGAGGTCCCTTCGAGACACAACCCTGGGGTGTTGTCATAAACCTAGACCATAACAACACAAACCCGCCGCTCGACACCTGGTGGTCACACACACACACACACACACACACACACACACACACACACACACACACACACACACACACACACACACACACACACACACACACACGCCATTTGTTTTTCGGTACTTAGGAGGACCCTTACTGACCACACTCATTCCATAGCCTCCGACCTTCACCACAGTCATCAGAACTACTTACCTGACAGGAACCTGGTCCTGATTCTACCTGCACCCTAACGTGAACCCGGTCCTGATTCTACCTTCACCCTAACATGAACCTGGTCCTGAGTCTGCCTTCATCCTAACATGAACCTGGTCCTGATTCTACCTTCACCCTAACATGAACCTGGTCCTGATTCTACCTTCACCCTAACATGAACCTGGTCCTGAGTCTACCTTCACCCTAACGTGAACCTGGTCCTGATTCTACCTTCACCCTAACAGGAACCTGGTCCTGATTCTACCTTCACCCTAACATGAACCTGGTCCTGATTCTACCTTCACCCTAACATGAACCTGGTCCTGATTCTACCTTCACCCTAACAGGAACCTGGTCCTGATTCTACCTTCACCCTAACATGAACCTGGTCCTGAGTCTGCCTTCATCCTAACATTAACCTGGTCCTGATTCTACCTTCACCCTAACATGAACCTGGTCCTGATTCTACCTTCACCCTAACATTAACCTGGTCCTGATTCTACCTTCACCCTAACATGAACCTGGTCCTGATTCTACCTTCACCCTAACATGAACCTGGTCCTGATTCTACCTTCACCCTAACATGAACCTGGTCCTGATTCTACCTTCACCCTAACATTAACCTGGTCCTGATTCTACCTTCACCCTAACATGAACCTGGTCCTGATTCTACCTTCACCCTAACATTAACCTGGTCCTGATTCTACCTTCACCCTAACATGAACCTGGTCCTGATTCTACCTTCACCCCAACATTAACCTGGTCCTGATTCTACCCTTCACCCTAACATGAACCTGGTCCTGATTCTACCCTTCACCCTAACATGAACCTGGTCCTGATTCTACCCTTCACCCTAACATGAACCTGGTCCTGATTCTACCTTCACCCTAACATGAACCTGGTCCTGATTCTACCTTCACCCTAACATGAACCTGGTCCTGATTCATCCCTGCACCCTAACATGAACCTGGTCCTGAATCTACCCTTCACCCTAACATGAACCTGGTCCTGATTCCACCTTCATCCTGAACCTAGTCCTGTCGCTAAAATAGTAGTTTGAATAAGTGGGGGATGGCTAAGATATCCTCACACACACACAAACACACACGCGTGTTCAGTCATGTGAGTTGTAGTAAAACTGCATTATCTTGTGTATGTGTGTGAAT
Source organism: Lampris incognitus (assembly GCF_029633865.1). Taxonomy (NCBI): domain Eukaryota; kingdom Metazoa; phylum Chordata; class Actinopteri; order Lampriformes; family Lampridae; genus Lampris; species Lampris incognitus. The sequence goes on from NC_079219.1 coordinate 59,212,535, forward strand.
ATCGAGGTATGATGCGTTATTATACCTGTATGGTGCTGGACATGATCATGTGTTCCATGGTGTACATCCACACTGTGTACTGTAGTATTACTGTAGTATTAGGCCAATGGCAACACCAAGTCTGTCATGGTAGAAACATTAAAACATAGAGGTACTGTATTATGGTCTGAAGGTAACATAGTATGATACCATATTATATGATACCATAGTATATGATACCATAGTATATGATACCATAGTATGATACCATAGTATGATACCAAAGTATGATACCATAGTATATGATACCATAGTATGATACCATAGTATGATACCATATTATATGATACCATAGTGTGATACCATAGTATATGATACCATAGCATATGATACCATGGTATGATACCAAAGTATGACACCATAGTATGATACCAGAGTATGATACCATAGTATATGATACCATAGTATGATACCACAGTATGATACCACAGTATGATACCATAGTATATGATACCACAGTATGATACCATAGTATATGATACCATAGTATATGATACCATAGTATATGATACCATAGTATGATACCACACTATGATACCATAGTATGATACCATAGTATATGATACCATAGTATATGATACCATAGTATGATACCACAGTATGATACCATAGTATATGATACCATAGTATGATACCACAGTATGATACCATAGTATATGATACCATAGTATATGATACCATAGTATGATACCACAGTATGATACCATAGTATATGATACCATAGTATGATACCATAGTATGATACCATAGTATATGATACCATAGTATATGATACCATAGTATGATACCACAGTATGATACCATAGTATGATACCACAGTATGATACCATAGTATGATACCATAGCATGATACCATAGTATATGATACCATAGTATGATACCACAGTATGATACCATAGTATATGATACCATAGTATGATACCACAGTATGATACCATAGTATATGATACCACAGTATGATACCATAGTATGATACCACAGTATGATACCATAGTATATGATACCACAGTATGATACCATAGTATGATACCATAGCATGATACGATAGCATGAGCAACGTACCAAATAAAATGTCACTCGTTTGTTCTCAAACTCATCAGTTTGTTTGATTTCATAACTCCTAGTTCTTCCTTTCTGCCTTGTTCAGTCAACAGAAACAAACATCCATCACAGCGGTCACATGGTCATATTGATATATTTTCATTTACATACACATATACAGTGTAATGAACAAGTAAGGTCTGGGAATAATGCATATTAACTTGTACAGGAAATGAACACCAACATCGACGCGTGAACTCTCTCTCTCTCTCTCTCTCTCTCTCTCTCTCTCTCTCTCTCTCTCTCACACACACACACACACACAGCAATCACTGTGATCCGACCAACATACCACTGTCATCACGTGTCACCATGCCATGCCTGTGTGTCCACTCCCTCTTACATAACAACACCACAACACAACACGGCCTCTAATGAGGATCAACTCACTCCCTCCTGGCATTGTCGGCATCACCATGCCTTCAGTGGCGTCCTGACGCGGACCTGAAGGTTGCAGATAAACCATGGGGGCTCGTAGGAGTTGCCCTAAGATCCACATCCTGCCCGCCCTGAACTCACGACTCGTTACTGGGAGGAGCTGAGTCTGACCCAAGACCAGTAGTGAAGTGCATAGACACAGGCCTGTTCAATGAATGGGGGGGGGGGGTCGTGGCCCGTTATGATTCGCCTGGGTCACGGCCGTAACAACAGAGTCGTTGAGAGTGGCGGTGACATAACATGGACTTAACGTGGACTGCTGCAGCGTGCCTCTTTCCTCGAGAGGCCGAGATGAAAACACACCAAGTTTCTGTCTCCACGTCCGTCACATGCCACATTCCCATTCGCTCCTGTCCCCGCGTCCCGTCTTACAACAGCCTGCAGCTGTTACAGCGAAACCCCTCTAAACACCCACGACCTTTTCCTGCGTAACATGCTCAACGTGGCGTCATCTGACAGATCCATCCATCCATCCATCCATCCATCCATCCATCCATCCATCCATCCATCCATCCATCCATCCATCCATCCATCCAGCCATCCAGCCATTATCCAGTCCGCTTATCCTGCTCTCAGGGTCGCGGGATGCCGGAGCCTATCCCAGCAGTCACCGGGCGGCAGGCGGGGAGACACCCTGGACAGGCCGCCAGGCCATCACAGGGCCGACACACACACACACACACATTTACACCTAAGGACAATTTAGTATGGCCGATTCATCTGACCTACATCATGTAGGTCAGATGAATCGGCAACAGAATAGACCGCTACGCTACCCGGACGCCGCAGAACTTGATTTCTACTCATTTGACAGACCTCCGGATCAAATGCCAAAATGACCCTGCAGTTCTGGCAGATCCCCATGTGAGTGCGACAGAGAGCACAAGAACTAGAAAGCAAGAAGGGACGGCGACAACAGCCGGACATGTCTTCTCGGAGTGGGCTCATGAGGCAGGAGGGTTCACCCGTCCACTCGGTCCGCCCTATGAATAGCCTTTACGTTAAAATACAGGGACTTCGCCAGCTGGACAGACAGACCTGCCCGTTTGTCCGACAGCGCATGAGAATGTGCCCCGCTACCCACGCTACACACAAACAACCACACCACCGACAACAGTTACACACCACAGACAATATATACATTTACAATAAATATTCTCTGTACATAAAATTCATTTGTTATTATAATTCAAGATATGTGACCAATAAATAACCGCTCGCTGACGATCTTTTCTCTTGGTGTTCCCTCGTTCCCTCTAAGCAACAGACACACGACCCGAGGGCCAAAAGCAGGTGGCAGCAAAAGTACCAACTGCACATTGAAAAGAAGAATATACAAAATAGGGCAATGAAGAGAGCAAGGTAGAGAAGAAAGACTGAATGGGAAGACAGTGATCCGAATGGAGACTCCACCCTTGGGGAGGAGATTCCGTTTTCCGGGTTTTCAGGGTTTGGACAGGAATACAAGAACCGAGTCTGGCTCAGGCTGAGATCAGAACAAAGGCCTTGTGGGAATCAGAATTTGAAGGAGCTGGTAGAGGAGTTGAGCCGCTTGGCAGGGAGGGATGAGGTGCCCCTTGCTGGGAAAGTGTGCTACATCAATTTACAGAAAGATATCAGCAAAAAGAATAAAACCAACCGAGACAAATCATGATCTTCCCTCGTTTCTGTTTTTTTTGGGGGGGGATACAGAGTCAAAGTCTTCCCAAAGGTCAGTGCTAGGTGTGCAGACAGGGTCGGGGGGAGCCACGGAAATTCAGTTACAGGAGTCCAGGTCTACCAGACAACCTGACGACAGGAAACAGAGAGGCAGGGAATGAATAAATGAAATGCACATCTGTCATCAGTGAAGACACAATGGATTATCAGTCAGTATTCGTTAGGAACGGTTAGCTCATCCTAGTCAGTGTAAGAATTTTAGAAATTAGAGGGTTAGTCAATTATTTTATAGATTCCAATCATCAATATGTAGGGAAATCAATTATCTACCTGAGTCACTTGCCCCCGCAGATGGTTGTGTGTTGTGATTGGAGGATCTGGATGAAGGGGGTGGGGCTAGCTTGCCTCCTGGGGGAGGGGGGAGGAGCCCAAGCCCACCTGAACTCTGTGGACGGGGCTTATCCTTCTTTTTAGATTGCTGAATCAGGTACAGAAAGGCGAAAGACAGAGCTGATTACATGGTGAACAAAAAAAGTCCAATTCAAGTTGAAATCCGGGACATTTCCCAGTTCATACATAGTCAAACACGTTCCTACTCATGCCAGAAAAAGGACTGAAACAGAATGAAAACAACTGACCAATCCCGATGACTAATTCTACAGTCAACAACACGATAGAAAAGTGTTCACGTACAGTTTGATGTAGTTTGTATTACATTTGACTGCCTGTGTTAGCTGTGGTCTGAGGACACCATCTTTACAAAGGACGAAGCCGTTTACTGCTGACACACTATGGCTGCCGCACCTTGTTTGTAGCCATCACTACCAGAGGGAGGGATATGGACTATGATGTTTACAGATGACATTGTGATCTGTAGTGAGAGTAGGGTGCAGGTGAAGGAGAGCCTGGAGAGGTGGAGGTATGCACTGGAGAGAAGAGGAATGAAAGTCAGTAGGAGCAAGACGGAATACATATATGCGTGAATGAGAGGGAGGACAGTGGAATGGTGAGGATGCAAGGAGTGGAGGTGATGAAGGTGTATGAGTTTAAATATTTGGGAACAACTGTCCAAAGTAACGGGGAGTGCAGGAGAGAGGTGAAGAGGAGAGTGCAGGCAGGGTGGAGTGGGTGGAGAAGAGTGTCAGGAGTGATTTGTGACAGAAGGGTACCAGCAAGAGTTAAAGGGAAGGTTTACAAGATGGTAGTGAGACCAGCTATGTTGTATGGTTTGGAGACAGTGGCACTGATGAAAAGACAGGAGGTGGAGGTGGAGGTGGCAGAGATGAAGATGTTAAGATTTTCACTGGGAGTGATGAAGAAGGACAGGATTAGGAAGGAGTATATTAGAGGGACAGCTCAGGTTGGACGGTTTGGAGACAAAGCAAGAGAGACAAGATGGAGATGGTTTGGACGTGTGGAGGAGAGATGCTGGGTATACTGGGAGAAGGATGCTGAATATGGAGCTGCCAGGGAAGAGGAGAAGAGGAAGGCCAAAGAGGAGGTTTATGGATGTGGTGAGGGAGGACATGCAGGTAGCTGGTGTGACAGAGGAAGATGCAGAGGACAGGAAGACATGGAAACGATGAGCCGCTGTGCGCCCCCTAATGGGAGCAGCGGAAAGTAGCAGTAGACTACCAGAGGGAGGGTGGAAATCACGGATTTCAGCTCTAAGTGTGTAAATCGGGACAAGTGTACAAGTGTGCATTTTAGATGTTGGACTTGCCAAGACACCTAATCAAAGCAGCTGTTTCGACAGGTCAGACAGCACACCAACAAAAAGGGAATGGTGGTGGTTACCCCAATATTAAGAGTGATGGTCTGTCCCTCTTTGAAGCCCAGGTCCAGTTTAGGAGTAGTGTCTGGGGCCTGTGCTTGCTTAGAAATCTCGTTGTCCTGTTTTACCCACCTGGTAGAGGGTAACAACAACAAAAAAGCACAAGGCGATCGTATAATAATAAGGTCAGCTAGGTTATTGAATTAAGCCATGTGTTATGAAACACCATGGAATGGCTACATACTTGAAGTGGTCCTGCAGAGCAACATTGAAGTCGAAGGAGTCTCCTCTGTCTCCAAACCCAATGCCTATGAATGCACTGCGACCTGAGACAGATGGGAAAAACACAAGTGCCAAAAATGTTGTTTAAATGGCATCCATCCATCCATCCATCCATCCATCCATCCATCCATCCATCCATCCATCCATCATCCAAACCGCTTATCCTGCTCTCAGCGTCGCGGGGATGCTGGAGTCTATCCCAGCAGTCATTGGGCGGCAGACCGGGAGACACCCTGGACAGGCCTCTAGTCCACCACAGGGCCGACACACACACACACAC
>NC_079219.1:59223107-59263107 GCF_029633865.1 Lampris incognitus
TATACCACACACACTTCACTGTTTAACCCAAATCCAACATCACCCTCCCTCCTTCCCCAGCCATGAGTGCTGTCATGACTGTTACAGCCAAGGGGGATCAGAAGCAACGTTTTCCTTCCTTCTTCTTGGCAGAACAAACTAAATGTGGTGAACCCAGTAAGATATCTGGGTCACATGATCAGGAATGAGTCATGTGATGATGATGATGATGATGATGATGATGATGATGATGTGCAGCACCAGCGTTGCAAACTGTATGTATGCAACGCTGGCACGCCAATGTCACATGTGTACAGATGATGGTAAAACTGCTCTTTTCAGGGCCTACCGTACTCCACTCTATACTGCCCACTTGTGGTGCAGTTATGGCAAAGCAGAAATGAAAAAGCTGCAGGTCATGTGTTTGTCACGAGTAACGGTCCCACCTTTCATGCTGTGCTGAGGAATTTTATGTACAAATGTATGTGTCGATTAACTTGAGTCTAAGAATGTGTTGTATTTTTTTGCTGTTGTTGTTTTTAATATGGACCTACCTATGTGTCTGCATAAAGTAAGAGTGGAATTGAATTGAATTAAATGAAGGCGAGGCTTTTTAATTCTCCCGCATGACTTCCGTGACGTGCCTGCAGAGCATCCTGGTCTTTTGGGAGTACTGGTTCTTCCCATCGCTCTGCGTATGAGCACCTATCCTGCATTCGCTTTGGGTTCTTACAATCTCTACCACAGCACCAAGTGTTGCCTCGTCTTTTTTTTCTTCTTCACATCTTCAGTCTCGGTTTAGTATTTTCTCTGTTTCACTGTAGCGACAGATCAACAGCAACGTGACCTCGCCTCCTTTCAGCTGCACCAGCGGCTCAAAACCCGAGAAGTTTGAACGCATCCCGCAAATCCTCTGCCTCACAAGGCTGAAAAAGAAAGAAAGAAAGAGTTTATATGTCATATGTAATATGAATATGAATGCAATATATAGGCCACTCCTGCAACAACAACAAAAAAGTTTTGGCTATATTGGGCCTACTATTTCAATCAGGGCTACTCCCAGATAGCAAAATTGCAGTGGCCCGGACCCGTCCCACACCCGACACTTCCATCCGGCCCACATACCGCATGGAATGACGGCACTTGGGCAGTCTGCTCCCGTTTGCCAGATCTGGGCGAGAACCAAGCCATAGCAATGCCGCATGTGCCACATATTTGGCAAAGGTTGCCCATATTTATTTTGTGATATTTAGACCATATTCACCATTTACCACACGGGCCACTTCAGGGTCACATCCATTTTGTCAGGGCCAGAAGGCCATTAGTGCCGCATCATTGCCTGAAGTGGCCCACATCCGGATGCTATCTGGGCTGGGTGGACTTTCATATTTGTTGATTTATTCACTGGTCTTACCTGGAGGATGCGGTTGAGTAACCGGGCCAAGCGAACAGTGTTTTGGTGCAGCCCATCCCAGGCCTTGAAACTGCTCTTTCTGTGAGCCACAAAAGTCTGCCAGCAATAGAAGTAGTCTGAGGAGAAAATACAGACATGATCCCTGCTGCTCAGGGGAAATAACACCAAATTCAGACACAACTGCTCTCTGGTGCGCACACACACACACACACACACACACACACACACACTCCTCTCTAACCTTTGTAGCTCATGACGGTGATCTGCACCCCTGCGTTTTTCAGCAACCTCAGGCCGTCCCTCTCACTGCTGTCCTCCATGTCACAGAAGTACAGACGGGAGACAAAGAGCCTGAGGCGGAAGTTGGGCGTCCTTTGGAGGAACTGGGCCAGTCTGAAGGAGCAGTTGGCGCAGGGAGACCAGGAGCAGAACCAGGTGACCGAGTAACTGAGCCTCCTGTCTCCGGTGTCCCCGTAGCCCCACAGTCCAGGACACAGGGCCCCCAGGTAGCGCAGGAACAGCAGCTGTATAGGAGAGGACATATAGCGATCAGAGGGGAAATGTGAGATTCGATGACACCAAGTGCAATGCACAACATGTTCCATTCTCCCTACATCCTTGTCTTGCACCCTTACCTCTACATGGCAGCCAGCTCGATTGCGGAGGTGTCCAAAATCGAAGGACATGGAGTCCGGTCCCACCCTCCTCTTCACCACAAAGCAGAGATATGTCTCATGCCGACCTTTTGCCCAACGCACGTTCTTATAATGGTAGAGGAACTTCTTCTGGGTCAGAAGCACACTAAACAGGAGGAGGAAAGCCCCTTCATAACGTACCACTGTTGCAGGAACGTGTCTTTTAATGCAAAACGAGTCAATTCAAACACACCAATGTTGCAGGAACGTGTCTTTTAATGCAAAACGAGTCAATTCAAACACACCATTGTTGCAGGAACATGTCTTTTAATTCAAATGAGTCAATTCGAAACGGCTGAACCCCACTCAAGTGTGATGCAAATTCATTTGAGTCAATCAATAAATCAATCAAACTATTCATAAAGCACAGCCTGCGCTTTTAAATGCAATGCATTTAACACCACGTGCACGTACACAGTTAAACATAAATAGTGACGAAGAAGAAGGCAAAGTGAAAAACCACAAAAATTAAAAGTGAATAAATACATGTAGTAAAAAGGCGTAATGTAAATAGACGAATGTAAAATCTGTGGTTAACCTACACTGTGAGTGATGGACAGTCTGCAGACAGATAATACATTCACTCTTTCCTCTCACTCTCAGTTTCACTCACTGCTTTTACTGAAACTTGGAGAAAGTTCTACATTCACGTGTACTACTTGTGAAACCGGTCAGTAGCATTCACAGATATTAATGGCATGGCGGTGTGATCACTGCAGTGTATTTTTAGTGCAATCAAAATCTAACATTTTACTCCTTTCACGTGTGAAAATATCATACCACCATGCCGTTAAACTGTCTGCATGTAAAGCATGCTGCACACAATGATGCATGAGACAGAAAGACACACAAAATGATGCATCATACAGAAAGACACAGAAAGACAGAATGATGCATGAGACAGAAAGAAAGACAGAATGATGCATGAGACAGAAAGATGTATGGATGTCGCTCACCTGTCTAGTTTGCTGATCATTTCAAGAGAGACGGGTGATGCTCACAGGCAATAAGGCAGTTGTGGTTAATATGGAGGTACATGGATTTGAGTATGTATGTATGTGTGTGTGTGTGTGTGTGAGTGTGTGTGTGTGTTAAAGGGAGGGGAAACAGACCAGATACTATACATCTAAACATAAACAGCCTCTGTGTGTGTGTGTGTGTGTGTGTGTGTGTGTGTGTGTGTGTGTGTGTGTGTGTGTGTGTGTGTGTGTGTGACAGAGCGTCTCTGGTTGGATGGAGATGTTTTTCAAACTACATTCAGGGGGAGGGCTGATGCAGAAAAGTCAAATCGCATCACTACAAAGAACACTGACGTGGTAAATGAGCTCCTCATTGGACGTGTTTGTGTGCTGGAGTAATGACGGGCTCAAGCAGGGCTCAGGCAGGGCTCAGGCCGGGCTCAGGCAGGGCTCAGGCCGGGCTCAGGCAGGGCTCAGGCCGGGCTCAAGCAGGGCTCAGGCAGGGCTCAGGCCGGGCTCAAGCAGGACTCAGGCAGGGCTCAGGCAGGGCTAAGGCCGGGCTCAAGCAGGACTCAGGCAGGGCTCAGGCAGGGCTCAGGCCGGGCTCAGGCAGGGCTCAGGCAGGGCTCAGGCCGGGCTCAGGCAGGGCTCAGGCAGGGCTCAGGCCGGGCTCAAGCAGGGCTCAGGCCGGGCTCAGGCCGGGCTCAGGCCGGGCTCAGGCCGGGCTCAAGCAGGGCTCAAGCAGGGCTCAGGCCGGGCTCAGGCCGGGCTCAAGCAGGGCTCAGGCCGGGCTCAGGCCGGGCTCAGGCAGGGCTCAGGCAGGGCTCAGGCCGGGCTCAGGCCGGGCTCAGGCAGGGCTCAGGCCGGGCTCAAGCAGGGCTCAGGCAGGGCTCAGGCCGGGCTCAAGCAGGGCTCAGGCCGGGCTCAGGCAGGGCTCAAGCAGGGCTCAGGCCGGGCTCAGGCAGGGCTCAGGCCGGGCTCAAGCAGGGCTCAGGCCGGGCTCAAGCAGGGCTCAGGCCGGGCTCAGGCAGGGCTCAAGCAGGGCTCAGGCAGGGCTCACGCAGGGCTCAGGCCGGGCTCAGGCAGGGCTCAAGCAGGGCTCAGGCAGGGCTCAGGCAGGGCTCAGGCAGGGCTCAGGCAGGGCTCAGGCCGGGCTCAGGCAGGGCTCAAGCAGGGCTCAGGCAGGGCTCAGGCAGGGCTCAGGCCGGGCTCAGGCCGGGCTCAGGCCGGGCTCAGGCCGGGCTCAGGCCGGGCTCAGGCAGGGCCCAGGCCTGGCCAGGCAGGGCTCAGGCAGGGCCCAGGCCTGGCTCAGGCAGGGCTCAGGCAGGGCCCAGGCCTGGCTCAGGCCGGGCTCAGGCCGGGCTCAAGCTGGGCTCAGGCAGGGCTCAGGCAGGGCCCAGGCCTGGCTCAGGCAGGGCTCAGGCAGGGCCCAGGCCTGGCTCAGGCCGGGCTCAGGCCGGGCTCAAGCTGGGCTCAGGCAGGGCTCAGGCAGGGCTCAGGCCGGGCTCAGGCCGGGCTCAGGCAGGGCTCAGGCCGGGCTCAGGCCGGGCTCAGGCAGGGCTCAGGCAGGGCCCAGGCCTGGCTCAGGCAGGGCTCAGGCAGGGCCCAGGCCGGGCTCAGGCCGGGCTCAGGCAGGGCTCAAGCTGGGCTCAGGCAGGGCTCAGGCAGGGCTCAGGCAGGGCTCAGGCCGGGCTCAGGCAGGGCTCAAGCAGGGCTCACGCCTGGCTCAGGCAGGGCTCAGGCCGGGCTCAGGCCGGGCTCAGGCCGGGCTCAGGCAGGGCTCAGGCAGGGCTCAGGCAGGGCTCACGCCTGGCTCACGCCTGGCTGGAAAAAACTTTACTGCGCATGATGATCAAAAAGGACCCATTACAGGGTGTAGCAGAAGGCCATAAAACGGCTTTTAATGGGAAGAAATTACACAATGCAGCATTTTACAAAACAATCAGAACGACCACACATGAATCCAGGAGCGCTTGACGTGATTTGTAACCTTTGGTGTTGCTCACATACGTCAATAAACCCTGGCCGGAACTTTCCGAGACCAGAAGGCTCACCCAGTCACTTAGCTTTTCCCAGATCATTAAATAAAAACTTCCAGATACCTTCTCGCCTTGATCCAAGCTGGGTAAACCCCCCTTATCCCCTCTGCTGCTCCTCCTCCTCCTCCTTCTCCTCAACCTTTCCATCCAGCCCTCCCTCCCCCCTTACGGCCCCAGATTTAGGGGAGCCATGGGCGTCCCCCATACTTCAGAGGCGCTGACACCTTCCCAAGCCTCCAATTTGGGTTTTCCCGAACTGTGTTAATCTGGGAACCAGAGACTTTGATGGACCTCCTTCACAGGCGTCCCCGGCAGTGCGGCTGACCAGCTGACCAACCGCAGTGTGTGGATAGCTCTCACCCACCGCCGGCCTTTGAACCGTCACATGATGTCATCCACCCTCGCCAAATCAGGATGTGTATTTTTTCACTTTCTCTCTGTCTCTCTCTCTCTCTCTGTGTCTCTCTCTCTGTCTCTCTCTGTCTCTCTCTGTCTCTCTGTCTCTCTCTGTCTCTGTCTCTCTGTCTCTCTCTCATTCTTTTCTCTTTTTCTGCTCTGTCTGTTTTAGCTCTGGCTTCGTCCACTCGCCCTGTGGCGCTGCATGCAGCCATCCTGCTTTCCCATGACTCCCCTCACCCTCTCATGCACTCTGTGGTTTGGGGAATTCACCGTTTCCCAGGGTAGCTGTTTTTGGAGCTCATCTATGTGCGTATGCGTGTGTGTGTGTGTGTGTGTGTGTGTGTGTGTATGTGTGTGTGTGCGCCTTTCTCAGTCATCTGTGTGAGTAGGTCATTAACACAGACTCCATGTTCTACATCATCTGGAACACATTTATGTAATTTATCCTATGATGGTGTGGTGCCCCGAGTTTTATGTTGGTTTGTGTTTATGTGTGGGTCTGCATGAGAGGCTGACTGTTGTGTTTATGTGTGGGTCTGCATGAGAGGCTGACTGTTGTGTTTATGTGTGGGTCTGCATGAGAGGCTGACTGGATGTCAGCTGTGCCCGGCGTCACATCACCGTAGCGCATGATTCTGACACTGCACCAAGGTCCCCACGCGTCTGAAAGAGACGGTCCTCCACCAAAAAACGACCCCATAGGTGGTTTGTACAAGCAGCTTATTACGACCTATAGGCCCCGTTTACACTCGGTTTTAAAAACGCATTTTGGCCGATCAGATCACAAGTGGACATGTCGATCATGCGTCTCAATGCGTCCTGCAGACCACTTGTGATCAGACTTCGTTACTCCGAAGGTTTCGTTACTGCCTACGTCACTCCCGCTACAAGGTCAAAGGGCCTCAGTCAAGCGCCGGATTTTCCGACTAGCTGTGAAAACAAAAGCTGAAGTTTGAAGATGTTTCAAGCACCAATACACGTGTGTGCAGACTGTTCCAGCTGGTGAGACTGACAGGACCGAGTCTTCTGCCCAGGTGGAGGTGAGGCGCCTCGTTTCACTTGTGCACCTCCAACCACCTACACTCTCTCTCTCTCTCTCTCTCTCCATTTTTCAAAAGTTGGCGCACGGTTACCAAAACAACCACCACATCCTGCATAGATGACGTATTTCCTGTTACGTCCTAGTCGGGGACGCATCGGGACGCATTAGCGTTCACACGGCAAAAGACATGTGGTCAAATGCATCCCAGACCACCTTGGCAAGTGGTCTGAGTAACCGGTTCACAAAAAGTGAGGTTTTAAGCTACTTCCTGGCGGTCCTGCGTAGCTATACTACGTCACTTCCCCTGTAACAATAAGCACCTCCTGCCACAAGCTGTCGTGAGAAGGAATGTTAATTAGAGCAAAGTTGAACGTCACACAGCGGTTATAATGTCCACGCTAGCTGACTTGCTAACGTTTGGCTAACGTTAAGTTAGCTCTTATAACCTTATTCATAGTAAACATGCTGCCAACAGCAATCTTACTTACTGTACTAGACGGAGAAACTACACAAAAACACACTGACTACATGTTCTATTGTTCTCACATTGTTTTAAAAACCCACAATGCACAGAGGCGAAAACTACCTGTGGCATACCTCCTGCTGCCAGGAGGGGGCGCTAATGTAGGAAGCGCTTCTGTGGGTCATAGTAGAGGACAAACGACCTATGTGGTCGTATGGGTTGGAGGGCTTGTTGATTTGAACGGGCGTGCATGTTTCTTTTCATCCTTCTCCAGCAGAACTTCACCGTCCTGGCCCGCATCAGATACCAAACTCTATCCCACCACTTCCCACCCAGCTCCCTCTGGCTTTGACCACATGTTGACCAAGGTCATCGCTCGGTCACGCATGAACGTTGGCGTACACTGAGAATCCTTGTGCACGGTGTGTATGTGGCGGGGTACAGTACAGTATATGAAGGCATGGCTGTGCATTTAACCCGTAGTCAGGGACAGAAACCGGCTGCAGGAAATGCCAAGTCATACTTTCCGAAACCCACCCGCCCACACCCTACACACACACACACACACACACACACATGCACGCACACATGCACGCACGCACGCAGCCATACCGTGCAGACGCACATTACCACAGTCACAAACAGGCTGTCTTTCCAGTGGCATGAACTCACATCTGTTTCCTGGCAACAATAATAGTTACAGATTGGTCGGTTAGAGGCCCAGCTAGCAGGTGTCTTCTCTTTTCCAGTCATGTAGAAAGAGGCTGATGAGGACCAGGAAGTGTCGGGAGGAAAAATTATGTTAATAAGCTAGGAATGACCGCCCACACACACACACATACTGACAATTTAATGTCATTTGGAGATCTGTATATTTTGCTTTTCTCCAGTCAAACATCAACTGATAATCAGAGGAAGCAGAAGAAAAACGCTGGCATTGTCACCAAAAAGGCTCGAGCAGATCATGGGAGATGCTCCAAGACTGTCTGCACAGCAGCCGTTCAGTCGGTCCTCTCCTCCTCCATAATTTGCCCGAGTCGGGTCAGCCTCCTCACAGGGCCGGGCCAGCGTATGAAGCGTCCTCCCTCCGCTGAAAATAATCGTCAGCTTCAAACCTGCCCGCCCTGCAGGGCGTCTGGGACCAATTCTTAGCAATCAAAACCAAAACAACCAGGCACGAGGCGCTACAAATAGGTGGGTGACGCAGAATGTCATTTTGATTATACAGCCCTCTGGGACTAAAGTTGCAAAACCAGGTCAAGTCAAAACCAAGTCAGAGGGAATCCACGTATTTCCTCCAGCCATGTACTATAAATCGGCTGATCTCAATCGGCAACCTAGCTGAAGAGTGATGTTGATTAGAAGCAACTGGTTCAGTACATGGGTGGAGTAAATACATGGTTAGGACTTTTCTAGTGGATTTTTTTCCTCATCCGAGTCGAGGGTCTAAGGATAGCAGGTGTCACTGTCAAGCCCATTGGGACTATTTTGTGATTTTGGGCTATACAAATAAACTTGACTTGACTGGGACTTTTATGCTCTGGACCTGGATTCTCCACCTCTAGGACTATCCATCCATTATCCAAACCGCTGCTCTCAGGGTCGCGGGGATGCTGGAGCCTATCCCAGCAGTCCAAGGCCTCTAGGACTACACAAACTAATCTATATCATATTCCAAATGAACTTATACTATGCCCATTGTTATTTTCTCTACTCTGTAGTGGCTGTACACAGTTTCTATTCATAACTATTAACAGTAGTTAATTTGCTAAAATTGTGTGTGTGTGTGTGGGGGGGGGGGTTCAAAAAACTATAATTACCTTTAAAGGGACCGTTCACTCCAAAATCAAAACTGCATTTTTTTCCTCTTCCATCCAGATCATTTTGGTGACTTGCTGAGTTTTGGAGATTTGGGCTGTAGAGATGTCTGCCTTCTCTCCAATACAATCTAACTGGATGGCTCTCGGCTTGTGTTGCTCAAAGTGCCAAAAAAGACATTTGAAAAACCCAACAGCAACGTCTCTTTCCAGAAATCATGACCCGGTTACTCAAGATCAGGGGTTCCCAACCTTTTTTGCACAGCGGACCAGTTTAATATTGACAATATTATTGCAGACCGGCCAGCGGGGGGTTATCTGGAACATAGGTTGGGTTTGTAAGTCAGTAGCATCGTAACATTTGAGTGACGTTTGGATATTAGACACACAACAGCACGTATTTTCCTCGCATGCACATATTAAAAACGCTGCAACTCAGCAAAATCACTGAATCAGTGGGAGCCTGGGGCTTGTTTCCCTGCAGCTAGACGGTCAAGACCAAGGCTGGATTAGTACCCCCAGGGGCCCCTGGGCACTGAAGCTCATACCCCCCCTCCCAACACACACACGCCCACCCCACGCCCACCCCACGCCCCAGCCATTACAGAGAGTGACATGCCCTTTCTGAACACATGTTGTAACATTGGGAGTTTGAATCATGATGGAAAATAGGCGTGGTTTTAGGAATTCAAAGCTATTGGCTACTGTCTTCCTGGGTGTTGGCGTGGCTGGGGCTCGGTACCGCTCGTCACTTGCCGTAGAAAAAGTGGTGGTAGGCCTACGCCACGGCAGTGCAATACAACCTATCGAATAGTATGTTCGATGATACAAATAACTGTTAGATAGATAGATATTTAGATAAATAGATACGACAGATAGATAGACAGAGATAGAGAGCAATAATAAAGTCTCAGCAAAATAGCTCCAGCCAAGTAGCTGGCAGGAGGGGTGAAAGAACGGCTTATAACGGTTTTATAGCATCCCGCTACGGACACACCCTATATGCAAATTGGCTGGTGTCTCCCTATCCACCGGCACAATTTGTCATTGGACACCATACAGCCAATCACAGATCTCTCTCGAGGGGCCGCAGTGGTCACATTCCAACCCGGAACATCGCCCATCAATAGGCATTTTCAGATTTTGATGTCAGTATCACTTTAAATCCCACCTTAATTATTTTGAGCTTCCAGTCAAGCTGGCATGTCAAGTTCACCAGACCATAATCACACACCTATTGGTAAAAGGCTGAATGACCAGTCCAGCTGAGCAGGTATGCCTACAGTTCAATAGACCAAGTACTGCCATGTCACTCACAAATCACAAGACAAGGAAACAATGGATTAAATCAGGTTTCAAAATAAGGCTCAGTAAGTGAGTTAGGCAACTTCACACAACTGCAAAAACCAACATATAATGAACTTGACAAACTGACTGCAATACAATATAGCAGCATCACACCACAGTGATGTAATACACGTTATGCAAACAGTATATCAGATAAACTCATCCACAAAATATACAGCAACACACAATCACAACAGATGATACTGCTCAATGCACAAACAACAATCAATGGTTCTTACCTTTAGAAGTTCTTCTTTCTTGACTTTCTCTTTGCAAACTCTGTGACCAACTCCTCAAAATCCTGCCACTGCAAATGAGCTCGAAGTGACGTTACTTTCCACCGTTTGTTCATCCCCGTCTTTGATCAGTTTCTTCTCCCGTTTGTTCGTCGTTTTCCCTATCTTGTTGCACCCCTAGCGGAGGCTGTGTGTCACTGCTGGAGCTAAAGACTTCCGGGCTAACGTTTTCGTTGCTAGCTAGCGGAGGCTGTGTCGCTGCTGGAGCTAAAGACTCCCGGGCTAACGTTTTCGTTGCTAGCTAGCGGAGGCTGTGTGTCGCTGCTGGAGCTAAAGACTTCCGGGCTAACGTCTTTGTTGCTAGCTAGCTGAGGCTGTATGTCGCTGCTGGAGCTAAAGACTTCCGGGCTAACTTTTTCGTTGCTAGCTAGCGGAGGCTGTGTGTCGCTGCTGGAGCTAAAGACTTCCGGGATAACTTTTTCGTTGCTGAAAGTTGTTTTTCTTTTACATAAATAAGACATTTCCACAACAAATTGATGTAGAAAAAGAGCAAATTGGTGCATACAAATTCACCGGAATGCAGGAAATTAAACGTGTGATGCTCAAAATTTCCAGGGGGAGGAGCCCCTGACCCCCCCGCTAAATGTGTCCCCCCCCCCAATGTTCAAGTGAAACTTACTCCCCTGCTAACTGGCAGCCCCGCTGGGCTTCCGGTTAACGCCGTCCGTTCCCTGCTGCTTGGCAGTTTCCCTGCACACTTCCCACTGATACAACCAAACTGATAGTGGGTCAGGTGACCATTAATTCCACTGTTTTTAACCTCGGCTTGACTTAAGAAAAACTGATCTGGAACCTGTGCAATGTAAGCCACCTGCTCTCTGTGCCCGCCCACCTCGACCGTTAGCCAGTCTATGCTATAGGGCAGTGTTTCTCAACCGGGGGTCCGCGGACCCCTAGTGGTCCGTGGTGTAATTGCAAGGGTTCCGTGAAAATAAAATATCTTTAAAAAAAAGATCCTATGACATTTATAGAAATAGGATTATTTTACTCAAATGTGACTGAGACCTTTATCTACCTAAACTATAAAGGGTAACAGGACTTTTTTCTCTAATTACATCTGTTTCACAAGTGTAATTTATTGTATTTTAATAAGAGATCTCGCTCCCGTTTGCATTGTTAAAAGTTACTGCATAAAAATTCTGTTGTTACGTATATCTGAAAGTTACTGAATACATATTCTGTGTTGTTACATATATCTGAAAGTTACTGAATACATATCCTGTTTTGTTACATATATCTGAAAGTTACTGAATACATATTCTGTTTTGTTACATATATCTGAAAGGTTGAGAAGCACGGCTATAGTGTATTACCGCTTGCTCACCAGTCACCACTTGCCCAGCCATCTCACCAATATAATAATCAACCATGAGACTTATTTAATTTTCTTGGAAACAACTTTTATTTCATTCTGACTGGCTAATTATCAAGAGAATGGGTCAAGCTTTGTGTCATATATCTGTGGAGCCCGACACAAACAAACAAACAAAAAACAGCATACATTTTTTCTCCCATCACGAAGGGCCCTTTTAGGGGCCCCTGGGCACATGCCCAGGTTGCCCATGTGGTAGATCCGGTGCAGGTCATGACATGCGAGTCATCAGTCGCAATCTACTCCCTGTATTTTCCCCAGGTGTGTCTGGTGTGTGGTGTGTGACTGTGTGAGAGTCTATAAACGGCCAAACTAAAGCACTTGGGGCCTTGATTCTTTTTGGGGGTTATTGGGGATGATCAGGGGCACCTATGAAAAATAGCAGAACATTAATTGAAATTATGCATAATTATGCATAAATATGCAAAATATGCATTTTTCTTTTTTAAAAAAATGGCTAAAAACCACTTTTCTCGGCATTTCAGATGATTCTGAGCATCTTTGATTTTTTTCACCTATATAAAAAAAATGTCGGACTTAGAAATGTTTTGGCATTATGCAAAATATGCATTTTTGCAAAAATGCACTTATGATCCTCTTTTTTTGGGGGAGGTGGTAGGTATTGTTCCAGAGAGGACCAGAAAAATAGCAGAAAATTCAAATATAATTATAATAATTATGCATTATTCTAAAAATGGCTAAAACCCACTTTTCTCGGCATTTCAGGTGATTCTGAGCATTTGGGGGGGGAGTTGGAGTGGGGGAGTGGGGGGGTTTAGGGGCAGGGGGAAGGCGGTTAGCTGGCAGGATGAAGAGGAGGGAGATGTAGACGGGCGGGTCGCCAAACCGCTACATTGTAGCGGGGGCTCTTCTAGTGAAGCCATATTTTAGGGACGGCTCATCGTATTTCCTTTTGAAGGAAGCTTTCCTTTCTCTGCAGCCTCTGCTGTCTGCCTTGTCATCCCCGTCAGATCTTCTATTTCCCCCGCCTCCTCCGACGAAGCGCTCAAGCAACGTCTGCTGGCTGGCTGGTTGCAACACGCACATCGAGCGGGTGAGGGGGGCGATGACCGACCGGTGACCTCGCGTGCGCTGCATTACCCAAGTTCAGCTTCAGCGGCCCCCCACCCTGCTGCGGGCGTGACGGGGGGGTTGGTGAGGGAAGGTGCAGCACAGACCGACCACACCGAGTTCAATGGGATTACCGCGCACATAGCCTATAACGTTATATTGTAGCGAATTCGGGGGACAACGCAACCACAGGAACTGCCGCGGCCGGGACGCGAACCCGTGTCTCCCGCACCGCAGGAGGCATCGCTGACCGCTAGACTAGAGGGTCAGACCCGCCAACCAGCGTGTCTTCTTATCCATGCACGTTACAATATTGTCCGTCCATCCATCCATCATCCAAACCGCTTATCCTGCTCTCAGGGTGGCGGGGATGCTGCAGCCTATCCCAGCAGGCACTGGGCGGAAGGCGGGGAGACACCCTGGACAGGCGGGGAGACACCCTGGACAGACCGCCAGGCCACCACAGGGCCCCCACATTATATTGAAACGGAGCACATTTCCACTCGCTGCGGGATTCGATCCAGGGTCGTACTGCACCACGGGGCGACATCGCTAACCGCGCGGCTGAAGGGGGCTGACCGGCCAGTGGGGGGGGGGGGGGGTAGCGTGATCCTCGCCCCCCTGGTGAAACCCCTCACTGTCGGGTGAAAAGAAGCGGCTGGTGACTCCACATGTATGGGAGGAGGCATGTGGTGGTCTGCAGCCCTCCCCGGATCGGCAGAGGGGTGGGGTGGGGGTGGAGCAGAGACTCAGAAGAGAGGTGTAACTGGCCAAGTACAATTAGGGAGAGGGAGGAAAAAGGGGGGGGGTATCGCATAGCAACAGTAACCATGAGGGAACAGGTGGTTATGCAAAGGGTTGGTTTCTGCCACTTTGTTTAACGGGAGATGGCAAAGCCCTCAAACAGCCCCTCGCCTGTTACGTCAGGTCAGCTTCATTTGTGTAGCCCAATGTCACAAATAGCAAACTTGCATCAGGGGGCTTTACAGCGACACAACACTTTATCTTATTTACTTGTTATCAACTTTATTACAATTATTTTGTTACTTTTACTTTTGTACTTCGTTACTTTTTAAATTTTACTTTACTACTTTAACGTTATCACTATTAAGACTTTACTTCTAGCTTGGCAGGTTGTGTGTACTGCTGTTTTCTTCTGTGGTCGTCACATCATTGAGATACGAGGCCAGTAATCTTTAGATAAGCACGCGTTGCTTTTCCAGCAGTCATGGCTTCCTGTCAGTGCAGCCGGTTAGGGTCTAACCACACGGGGTGTTGATTTGGAGAGACCCCTTGTTTCTCAGATTTATCTACTACTTTCAGCATTTTTTAATGTTTAATTAAAAAAAATTGCCTAATCTATCAGTCGGCCGCCTTGTGTGTCTCAACGTGATAAAACAAATTCTCCATTGGTTTTCTTTGTGTTTGCAGGTGGCGAGGCCCATCTCTGCACCACACACACCAACCCTGCACAAACATCCTACGTGTGACCGTGGCAGGTGAATGCGAGACTGACACGTCTTGAGGTTAGCGTACTAAAATTAGCAGCACTGCATGAGCGGTGCGAAAGCGAGGCCTGCGAGAACCGCTAACCATATTTGGCTAGACTCGCAGAAGACGGTACGCTGCACACATACAGTAGCTCACCTGCAAACCACAACGACACACAGATCCGACCAACCGTGCAGTTACATGCAATTAACACCCTGGCGGCAGCCTGGTACGCCACCAATAAAATGTCTCTTAAGTTTAAGTAACTTATAGTTGTTTTACTCTGAAGTTGCTGATCAAGTCACTCATCAGTATTTCCTGACTGGCTGCAGAAACCTGTTGAAAGGCGCTGTGCGTCCTTCTGCTGGAATCCTGGCCTCTGCCATTCAGCGATGGAATATCAAGCAAAGAAAGCGAAGACGAGCAACCTCGAGTAGCACACACAGTAGCTCCGGCTTGGTGATGGGCCTGATCACCGACGATGAGGAGACGGCGTACAGGAGAGGAGAAACAACCTCGCTCTCAACGTCGACAAAACCGAGGAGCCGATTGTGGACTACAGGGAGAGAGGGGGCAGGCCGGACCCCATCACCATCATTAGGACCGCTGTAGAGAGGGTCAAGAGCTTCAAGTTCCTCGGTGTCCACATCGCCGAGGACCTCGCCTGGGACGAACACACCAGGCACGTGGTGAAGACTGAAGAAGTTCAGCACGGGGCCCAGGATTCTACGGGCCTTCTACAGAGGCACAGCCGAGAGCGTCCTGACCGGATGCGTCGCCGCCTTGGCACGGGAACTGGACTGCCCACAACCCCAACACACTGCAGAGGGGTGTGCGGACGGCCCTGCATGCGAGTTTCCCTCCATCCAGGGCCTATACAATGGACGCCGTTTCAGCAAAGCCCGCAGGATTATCAAAGACCCCAGCCAACCCCAAGTATGGACTGTTCCAGCTGCTACTGTCAGGCAAGCGGTACCGCGGCCTCAAAGCCCGGACCAGTAGGCTCCAGAACAGCTTTCTCCACCAAGCAACCAGGCTTCTGAACAAAGAACATTAAAAACACTTAAAAAGCCTGGTGCCGGACTGATGGTACTGACCTGTGGTCTTCAGCGGATCATTAGTTTACCCACACACAGCACCTTCCATACACCACAATTATTATTATTACTGCTTTTTATGTTGTTTTGTTGTTATTTTATTACTATTGTTGCTGCAGTGTTGAGGAGCCGAAACACAAGAAGGGTACTCTCTTGTACTTGTATGAGACATAACAAATAAAGAATCTAGAACCAAACAGACAGTTGGCAGACACACAGCACATCTGCCCACATGTGATTTCTGCAGGCCCTCAGCAGGCACCAGTTTGCATGATGTGCTGCGTGATCTGCAGTGGACTGTGAAGGTGAGCCAAGTCTTTTGGGGGGAGGGGGCATCAGGAAATAACAGAAACAACTTAGGTGGCATGGCTTCTGTATTTATGAATGCAGAAATCTGGGGAGGGGGGGGGGTAGCGTCAGCCATCATCTTGTTTAAACTAGCACGATTCGGCAACACCCGCCGATATTTGCTCGTCGTGTTGTGCTTCAGCGAAGCAAAAATGTGACACATAGCACCTTTAAACTACGACCGT
Source organism: Lampris incognitus (assembly GCF_029633865.1). NCBI lineage: Eukaryota > Metazoa > Chordata > Actinopteri > Lampriformes > Lampridae > Lampris > Lampris incognitus. The sequence goes on from NC_079219.1 coordinate 59,239,122, forward strand.
GACGCATTCACAGGTGGAGCTGCCCATATCAACTAAAACAGGGCAAACCCGAACAGGAAAGCCAACATAGGAGATGAAAGAATACTTAAACAACTGAAGAGGGCGCAGGTATTTTGCAGACTCAGGTGGACGTGAACGCCACAAGTGCGGGTGAGCGGCACAGAAAAGAGACAGAAGAGATGAAAGCGGACAAATTCTGCAAATCTGCACCGTCACGTAAACCACATGTACTTCCTACACAGTCAGCGTACATCCTCCAACATATCTGGGTGAGCATTGTCGAACACACACACACACACACACACACACACACACACACGCTTAGTGCATTTCCTGCGTTTAAATATCTGTTTCAAAAAAACAAACCACAAATACTGAAGCTTTAGAAATACGTTTTAACAAAATACTTTTGACTTCAACATTCAGTTCCAAACAACAACCTTCAAAGACCAGGATGGTTGAGTGCGTCTTGATGAAATAATGCAATTCATTATTCAGCAATGCAACTAGTAAAACTCAACTTATCCAAAACCTAGTTTTTTTTTTCAAGTGGGAAAATGTCTTGTCCACTTTAAATAAAAGGCATAAAAATAAACTTCAACTAAGTGATAATAATTTAAAAAGCAAACCACACTGAATAAATACTGACAAAAATAACACGACGAAAGACAAATAAATTATTAAATTAAACAAGTAGCCCATCCTGTTCTTGCGGTCACCCCTTTATCTTAGCCCAATTTACTCTTCTCGTCTCTCCTGTCCCTTTAGTATCGCCTGGATCGTCTTCATTTCTCAATTTCACCCTTCACGAGTGCGTCCACACCCCACTACAGGTCTTTGTAAAACACTTTTGTGAGGGCGAAGCCAAGAAAGCCTCTCTCTGGAGTCTCTAGCTTCTTCTCCTCATCCTCTCCATCGGCCCCCTCGCCCAGCTGCTGGTAGCCAAGCTTCCTGAAGAAGGCTTCCCCCACCTTGGAGGGGTAGGGGACATGGGCGTAGACTCTGCGTGCCGCAGTCTCCCCCTCCCGCTGCTCCAGACTCTGGACCAGGAGCCTGCCCAGGCCCTCCCTGCGGTACCAGCAGCCTACCACCACCCTGCAGATCCTCCGGATGCCCGCTCGTTTCTCGCTCTCCCTGCACACGCAGCCCACGATCTCTCCGTCGCAGTCGGCCACCCACACCTGCCCCGCCGCCTCCTCCCTTTCCGGGTCGATCCTCTCTGTCGACGTCTCCTTCTCTTTGTCCTTGGGTCTCATTCTGCGCCTTGGCTGAATAAGAGAAACAATCGTTGACAACATCACGAAAACTCACCAAGATTTGTTGCCCAAAATACGAAAGCTAATGAACTCCCACATGAGCATCTTGCTGCCATGTGCCCACCCTCCACGATCCGGGCAGCCAGGCCCTTGCATGTGCAAACTTGGCTAACAATGAAAAGAAATAAACTTGGAAGATGAACGCTACCTTCTTTGTTACTTGTGTTTTGCCACTGATCCTAGTGAAGACATTCGGCAGAGTCTCCTCCTCCGCCCCTCTATAGCTGCTGCCCACATAGTCCCAGTAAGGGCGGCTGGTACCTAGGACCCCTGTGGCCCGGGGCATGGTGATCTTGAGAAAAACAATCAGAAGGAAGACAGGAATAGCGAGAGCCAGGATGAAGGAGTGAACGAGGCAGCGGAGGACGGAGGACAGGATGGCCAGGATGAAGAGGCAGAGAGGACGGGTGAGGATGTGAAGGATGAGACGGTTTTCCGTTCCCTCACAGCCCTCCTGGAAAGAGAGAGAGACAACACCGATATCAGAGAGATGCTGGAAGCAGGACGAGACACACTTTGTTTAATGGTTGTAGTGAAACTGTGTGGCGCCCGAGCCGCAGCCCCGCACGTCACAGCAGCTGCGTGTGTGCGGACCTTGACGAGGGCTTTCACGAGCTCTACGTCGTCTTCCCTCATCCGCCTTATCACCAGCTGATCCAGCTCCAGCTTCACCATGTCTGCCCGTCACGCACAGGCAGCACCACGCAGTTAAAGGCAGGGCCACGGCGCACACGTGGGGCTCCTGTGACACCAGACGAGAACAAGGCTGAAACAGAAGTGCGTCGCTCTGGCAGCTGACGCAAAGCACACAGCCATTGCGGACAGTGTGCACAGACCGGAAACGCTGTTTGGTTCAGACGTGTGTGTAGCTTTTCCCTAGAAGAAGAAGAAGAAGAAGAAGAAGAGAAGAAGAAGACAGGGTCGGTTTGCACCAGTCACGTCGCAGCACAGCGCGCACGGGGGGATTTACATGACGCATCTATTCGCCTCCGCGAGCCATCCGCGCGCTTAATAACGGCCATCGAACGTACGACGCAAACTGAACGAGCCTCCCCCCCCTTCCAAATCCCTCGCGCTGTGCTGCGGCGGTATCGCCGACCCTGACGTAAGGAGGAAGACTCCCTGACGTAAGGAGGAAGACTCGCCTACCTTCCTCGGGGGCCCCGTGCAGAGACGGTGACGAGCGCGGGAGGATTAGTTCAGGCGCCCGCGCCGCACCGCAAGACTCGGGGAGTTTGCGCGCAGGACGCCATGCCGGACCCGGCGTTACGCCGCCCGCAGTCCGCGTCCGCTGTCCGGGCCGCCCGCTCTACGCCGTTTGCGTACGGCGAATCTCCGTTGCGCATGCGCACGACTGGCAGCCGCATAAATAGAAGTCCGCTCGCTTTGTAACCGTTTCCATATTCAAGCACGTGACCCGGCGTGTGTCGGTCCCCTTCGAACGGAGGTGGGTCCGTCCATAGGCGTTGCTAGCCCACTTTTGGGGGGGGGGTGCTGCCGCACCCCTAAATTGAACCCCGGCACCCCTAAAATTGAAGAGATTTTTTTTATTTTTGACTGTATGTCCGTGTTTAATAAGCTGAAGAAATGTCAAAACATATCCGGTATATGGTTTAAACGTAATAGTGTAACGTGCATGGATAAGAAGACACGCTGCCCGCTGGCTCGCGGTTCTTATCCTTTAGTCGAGCGGTTAGCGATGTCTCCTGCGGTGCGGGCGGTACGGGTTCGCGTCCCGGCCGCGGCAGCTCCTATGGTTGCCCCCCGAATTCGCTACAGCATCCTCCCTCACCCCTTTCTTTTAAGTAAAGGCACAAAAGAAATAAAATAAATGATCTTCTGCTGTAATTGGTAACTTATGACTTGTAAATGAATGAATGACAATATATATAGTTTAGCTATGAAGAAAATAAAAAAATCGGTAACACTTTAGTATGGGGAATGTAGTCACCATTAATTAGGTGCTTATTAGCATGCAAATTAGCAACATGTTGGCTCTTAATTGGCCATTATTACGTACTCATTAATGCCTTATTCTGCATGGCCTTATTATACAACCAGTAAGCCATTAACTATGAGTTTTCCCTCTATAACCTCAGAAGTACTGCTTATTAGTAGTACCATCTCAATATGCTTTGCTTAGTGTGGCCTTTATAAGGTGGTAGTACCACAAGAAGAGTTATTCTCCCTTACTAACACTTAATGAATATGCTCTGTTCTTACATAACGCAACACACAAAACTACAAGTGTTCATAGTGTTACATAACTCTAAATTAAGTTTTTGTTACTTAGAATATGTTCCCCATACTAAGGTGACATCTTGATCATTACTAATTCACTAGTAATTAAGTTTTTTTATGTTCCCCATACTAAAGTGTTACCAAAAAATCAAATTCTTGTTCAATATTGTTTTCTTTCAGTCTTGATGCAAAGTGACATTTTTACTGCTGTGACCCAATGGACAGTTAAAGCTCCTAGAAAGGAATGTGTTTAACCTCGATACGCCGCCACCCATGCAAAACACTCCCAGCAAACGGCTGAAACAAAACAAACACTCGGGTACTCCAAAAAACAGCATAGCGCTCGATATCAAAGAAATATGTCGTCTGATACTCAAGTGACCCGAGAACAGAAGCAGGTGATGGGGGCCAACTCGTCTCCGGTGTCCAAGGAGGAGGATGTCGTCTACCCGAGTCCCGTCCCGTCCGTCAGCTAGCAGGAACGCATGGCAGAGAGCGGGGGCTTGACAGTACTGAAAACTATCTGCATGCAGTTTGCAGGAGAAAAAATACTGGAAGTAATAAAACGCATCGATGAAATAATTACACAAGGTATCAACAGCTTTATTATTATTATTATTATTATTTACTAATAGTTGTGATCAACTTGAGCCATATACACATTTATTCACAAAAAAATCTCTTTTACTTTATGAAAAACTGCCAATGTCAATATTACTAATATATTTAATATTTTCCATAAACAAGTTCCATAAACAGCCTCTTTGAGTTTGTAACCTTTACGGTTTGCGGCACCATGGCTTTACAACACAGGACTGTTCTATCCGTATGTCCAATTACAGTTCCAAGGAAATCTAAGGCAGCTGAGGAGAGTTCATACACACGTCAGTTGCGGGATGCAGAGATGCTCACACACGCGCACATACACGCATCAAGACCCATACTGACTTTAATTAGTCTGAGGGGTTTGGTATAGTTCTTCTTACTGCTTCTTCGGTTGAGTCAGTCCGTTCTTTTGTGCTGTCTGTAGAGCAACACTCCTTCTCAGGGCTCTCATTTGCCTCTGACAATACACCCCCCTCTTTCACCTCACTCCCTTCTGAAATCTCCTCATCCCCCAGTCGATTCACCCTTCCTTCTCTTAGGCTGCTGGTGCTCACCTCAATGATGACAATTCCCTCTCCTCCTTCCAGTTGGAAGATACCCTCCATGGCTCTCCCTCCCTCACCAACTCTTCCACTTCCAGAACTGCAAGCTGCCTCTTCCCCTATCGTTTCACCCTCTCCCTCAATCAGGGCTATCATCTGCACACCCTCCCCAGCTTCTTGCTCAATTGTTGTCTCACCTCCCAGTTTAAACACCATCTCCTGCCCGTCGAGAGGCGTCAAGCCTTGGATGGGGGTGCAGGAAAGCTCAAGGCTGCTGTCTGGGCCTTGGCAATAGCTAGCATTAGATTGGCCCTTGTCTGGCTCCTCGGTCTGGAAGTGAAGGACAAAGGATTCTTCCTGCCTGCCCTCCTCTCCCGTCTGTGGCTCTCCCTCCTTTTCCCCTCCCCACTCTTGCAGGAGCGACACCACCCCTTCCTTATCTCCCCCTCCATCTCCCTCACTCTGCCCATCGGTCTTGAACTGCAGCACAAATGACTTGCCTTGTCTGCCAACCCCTTCCTCCCCTGCCTCACCTGACCCGCCCCCTTCAAACTGTAACACATATGACTCCCCATCCCCTTTGATATTAACCCCCTCCTTTGTCACACCGTCATTATCAAAACACAACACAAATCGTTTCCCTACCATGGCCTCCTCCGCCCTCACCTCCCCCAGTGCTGCAGCGACAGAAGTGGAATCTGATGTTGGGGTTACAGTGACAGTCTGTGCAACTGTCGCAACCCCCAGTGGGGGTCCTGAGGTATCTATGGGGGTGGCAGCTAGAGAGGAAGCGGATGAAGATGGTGTCCCAGTGGTGAGGGATGACATAGAACTGGGCGAAACTACAGATACACACAATGATGACGATGCTGTTGTTGATGCCAATGTTGTCGGAGTGTTAGCAGCAGGGACGGTTGTTGCGAAAGTCATGTTAGAGTTTGTCAGTGACACAACTCCAGAACCGACCCCACTCACTGGAGCCGGCAGAGAGTTCTGAAGGGCAGCTTTGGGCTTGCGTGCTCGTCTGCCCCTGGCAGTCCGCGTGCGTCGTCCAAGTATGGGCTTGCCAAGGAGGGGATTGGCTGTTGAGGGGGCGTGTGTTAACGTGGCAACGGGAGTAATTGCATTGTTGCTGTTGTTGGCAATGATGATCCTGGTCTGCTGCTGCTGCTGTCGAGATATAGTTGGAAAGTGTGCAATCTGGGTCTGGACGGGATTCAGGACAGGCTGGATTCCCGGGATCGTCTGAAGCAACGGGAGAGCCCGTGGTTCTGGCGGGGTTGGGGGGTTGTTGTTTGCTGCGGGGACCAGAATTAGGCTCGGCTGACTGCCGTTGGCGGAGGAGCACTGCAGGATGTAGTAGTTTTGGGGTTGGGGAGGAGGCGGTGGTGGGGGTGGTGGAGGAGGCGGGGGAGCGGGCGTGGGGGCGGACAGGGGGATGAGCTGCAGGCCACTGGCCGTCTGGATCATGAAGTAGTTCTGGGAGGTGTTTGGGGGGATGTCCAGGGATGGCTGGGATACAATCAGGCTGCCATTGTTTCCTGAGGCCTCCAGAGTGATGGGGTTGAGTAGGGTGGTGGTGGTTGTTACTCCCCCGACGCTGGCTTTCACTGCCACTCCGTCCTTGCCCCCACTGCCCGGGCCCAGTAGGGTCGCTCCGTTGCCGTGTGTTCGAATGTGCCTCTGCAGGTAGGAGTGCATGACAAACTCCTTAAAGCAGTAGGGGCATTTGAAGTCCTTGCGTGAGGAGTGTGTGCGAAGGTGCAGCTGGAGATTGGAGGAGTGTGTAAAGCTCTTATTGCAGTGGGTGCACTGGAAGGGCCTCTCCCCAGAGTGGGTGCGTTCATGCTGTTCACAAACAGAGATGAGGGCGAGAGAGAGAGAGAATGGAACAGATAAGCTGACACGAGACCACAGCCTTACTGAACCGGTGCAGCTCATAATACAGCTAACATGTTGCTACGATGGCTAAACACGGTGTTCCCTGGGCTGTGCTTACCTGTTTGAGGTTTGATGTCTGTGAAAAGGACTTGGAGCAGATGGAACAAATGTGTGGCCGCAGGCCGGAGTGCATCTGGCTGTGTCGACGCAGGCAACTCGTATTCTTGAAGGATTTACCACACTCCTTACACACATATGGCCTTTCACCCGTATGCTGCCGCAGGTGATACTGGTAATGGGAGCTCCACTTGAAAGTGAGAGGGCAGTGGGGGCACTGGAAAGCTCTTACACCTGTGTGTACCTGGGTAAAATATGAATCAATGGGAGATGTAAAATCCATGTACAGTTTGTAAGGATAATTTTCTTGTTGAGAGGAATGTAGTTTAATGTTTACATACATGTGGCTGACACCACAATAGTTAGAGGCTTTATTCCCTCCTGGTCCAGACATGCAGAAAATTAAAGCACTTGCACGAGTGAAAGCACCTGCAAAGTGCTTTCAACAAAAACATCCCAAAAAAATGACATTAAGAATTCGTTTTCATAGAGCTTGACATCCATTTTGAGCAAAAAAACAAAAAACATTAATGGTTTTGAATTAATGCTATATATCACTTATTTGAATTTTTCTTTTTGTTATGAAACAGGCCAAACTCTGTTCATGTCATGGAAATAAAATGTGATGCACTGCCGTGCTGCCACGTTATGATAGTTCATGTACAAACATCATCTACACTTATACGGACACACTGCCTAACAGACAATAAAGATCCATTCATTCATACCCTCTGATGGATGGAGAGGAGTGAGGACCTCTTGAAACTCTTCCCACACTCGGTGCAGCGGTAGGGTCTCTCTCCAGTGTGGTCCCTCATGTGGTACTTCAACCCCGATGAGCCCTTAAAGGCTTTGCCGCACTCTGAGCAGCGATATGGTCTCTCTGTGGATGAAACAAGCAAAAATGATTGTGGGCTGGGGGCTTCCGGGTAGCGTAGCGGTCTATTCCATTGCCTACCAACACGGGGCTCGCCGGTTCGAATCCCCGTGTTACTGCCGGCTTGGTTGGGCGTCCCTAGTCACAAAAAAGTCACAGTTGGCCATGTCTGCGGGTGGGAAGCCGGATGTGGGTATGTGTCCTGGTCGCTGCACTAGCGCCTCCTCTGGTCAGTTGGGGTGCCTGTTCGGAGGGAGGGGAATAGCGTGTTCCTCCTACGCGCTACGTCCCCCTGGTAAAACTCCTCACTGTCAGGTGAAAAGAAGCGGCTGGCGACTACACATGTATCGGACGAGGCATGTGGTAGTCTGCAGCCCTCCCCAGATCGGCAGAGGGGGTGGAGCAGCAACCGGGATGGCTCAGAGAGCGGAGTGATGGGCCGGATACAGTTGGGGAGAAAGGGAGGGGGGATTATGAGCTGATTTCTAAGGTTAGAGTCGAGGCTGAATGCTCTAGCGGGATTCAAGCCTAAAGCAGCGGGATGGCGGCAGCAGCACTGGATACCACCGCACACCTACCACAGTAAATCCTGTTCTAATACAGCAATCATACCAGGTCTCTACGCGGAACACTGTACCTACTGCATCTACAGTGCACCCATACTCATCGCAAAGAATGCCTTCTAGCGCATGATTAGTTTCAAACCATGTGTATGAGAACATGTGTAGAAACTAAAACGTTTTCTATGAAATAAGCGTACACACAAAAGGGAAATAAGCAAGGTGAAAACTAAGAAAGATCACTAACTACATACCCGCTTACCATGAGGGAGCTAGGTGTGGTAAACAAGGTATTTATAGCTCTGGATCATAGGAATTATCAGCTGTGTGAAAACACCATCAGGGTTTTTGGTTGAAACTGACCATTGTGCAAATACAAGTTCCAGCATCATTTCTAAGCACCGTATTATCATTTTTGGGTGTGATCTGTTAAGGAGACATCTTTACGAAATGTCTTTACCTCCTGCAGGGGTACTCTTACTGGCCACGGCCCTTTTGGGAGCCTTGGCTGGCTTGGTTGGCTGGTCCTCCTGCTCCTCACCAATGGTGATAATATCAACGTGGATCTCCCTTTGGCCCTCCTGCTGCTTGTCCGCCTGGCTGGGGGAGGAGGGCAGGGGCAGAGACAGGGAGAGGGAAGGGGGGCACACGATCTCAGCCTCCGCCTCAGCCAGGAGACGCTGCTCAGGTGTGTGCGAGTGCTGGTGCGTGAGGAGTGAGGACAGAAGAGGGAAGGAGCGGTCGCACGCTGAGCAGCTGAACTGGGAGCGGGACTGTGATGACAGAGAGTGCGTCTGGAAATCCAAGACAACAACAGAGAAAAAACAAAACAAAACTCAAGCGTCAATATCCAAATACTTCAGATAAGCTCACACTTCGACACCACAGAATGCCCCACAAAAGTTAGGTATGTTGCCTGCAAAAACATGGTATGTGCTACGATTATTTTAGAGCCGTTCACACAGTGACTCTCACCACTGAGACATGTCTGTTGAGGCCTCCGCTGGTCTTGAAGATCTTGCTGCAGTAGCCACACTGCAGCCCTGCCCCTGTGGTTCTGGCCTCGGCCTGGACACTCTCAGAGCTCTGAGTCACCTCTGAAAAGCTATGCAGCAGGTCAAACTGCGTCTGGCTGGGGCCCACATTCTAAAAACACACCAAAGGGAGTGATATAAACCAGAAATATTCATCTAAGATCACATCCTCATATTTAAGTTCTGTGCCAACATTCACAGACGCTAAACTTTTGAGACCAACTATGTAGTTATTTTCTTTTTCATGTAAAAGTTAGGTCCATTTATCTATGTTAAGGATCCCATAAGATATCTAGCTAATCTCTCAGATACTCTTTTCTGCACATTATTTGTTTGATGTGCTTAGTCCTCCTACTTTTGGAGTGCTGCATTATGGCACGGGAGCTTTTTATACAAGATTCCCACAAAGTCAAGTGTGTGTCCTAATCGGGGGAACCCTGAAGCTTGACTTGATCATATTAAGCACTGCCGTTCACAGACTCTAAAACTGTTTGAATTTAGTTTACATCAGATTATCCTCATTATCCATGTAGTGAAAATACTCTTTTCCGGACATTTTTAAACACTCTTGGTCTTTCAACTTAAGAATGTTGTGTTATGTCTCTTACGATTTTTTGTTTGCGTCCCACCGGGTCAAATTCCTTGTAGGTGCAGACATACTAATTTTTAACTAATTATAGTTCAGTCAGGACCACTTTCGTCAAAGAAAACTTTTTTTGCCATCTGCAGCAAGTTATATTTGGTGGTATGGCTCTGTCTGGGACCTCCCTGCCCTTCCACGTGCATACGTGGAAAGCCTAAGGCAGGGAGAGCACACCTCCCTGCCCTTCCATGTGCATACGTACATGGAAAGCCTAAGGCAGGGACAGCAGCAGCAAAGACTCCCACAGAACACGGCAGCATCGATGACAACAGAAATGACATTAAGTCAGGTCAGACGCCCCATGAAAAGGAGGAGCTGGGGTGGAGGCGGGTTAAAAAGCGGCTTCCAGAGGAAGCAGGAAGGGTAGGCAGGCTACAGGAGCTTAAATTAGGCGCCCTGTATGAGAATTGCCAATTGGATGCATAGAAGGGAATCAGCTGAGCCATCAGCTGATGTGGGCTGGCTTTGAGATCAGCTGCTATTAGCTGATGTAGCTGGGACTGTGACCTGAGCTCGACTTTGTGGCCTGCCCAAACTAATGCTATGCTCAATTTTTCAAGAATGAAACTGGATACAACTCACTCCATTGTCTCCTTCTACTCCCTCTGTCAGTCCGAGAAGCTCCTCGGCTGTGTGCCCATTTTCCGTCACTGTGGTCGTCTCCACCACCTCCTCGAAGTCAGCCAGCAGGTGGCTCGCTCCCACCAGCCCCACCCCTACCTCGATCCCTGCCTCTGCCCCAGGCCGGGCCTCCCCACTGCCCGCTCGTTCCCCTGGGACCATGTGGATGGCCTGGTGCTCCTCCAACTCAGTCCGTGTGCCAAAGGTCTGGTTGCAGCTGCCACAGCTATACAGCAGCACGCTGGCCCCTGTGTCTGTGCTGAGGTGAACTTCGGTCCCGATGGCCCTGGATGTGCACACGCTTGCCCCAGAGTGGGTGAGGGTGAGCTGGGGAAGGAGGCTCTGATTATGGCTCGAGGAACTGGCAGACAGGAAAACCTCCTCCACCCCGACCCCCACAGCACCTTCCTGGCTGACAAAGCCCACCATGTCTGTCAACATGGACGACGTCATTTCCTCCGACCCCACCACCACCTCCACAATCTGATTCCCCTCCACACTCTCCTCTACTGTCTTTCCTTCCTTGCCCCCTCCACCTGCATTGGAGTGAGAGTTTTTGTGCAGGGCCAGATTTGATGAGTGCGTGAAGCTGCGACCGCACTCACCACAGACGTAAGGTCTTTCCCCTGTGTGTATCCTCATGTGTTGCCTCAGGTTGGTGGACTGAGTGAAAGACTTGTTGCACACCGAACAGGTGTAAGGTTTGAGGCCAAGGTGGACGTTCTTGTGCCGTCGCAGACTGCTGGAGTTCTTGAAGGCCTTGGGGCAGCTGTCGCAGGGGTACGGGCACTCTCCGGTATGCTGGCGCAGATGGTACTGGTAATGGGAGCTCCATTTGAAAGTCAAGGGGCAGTATGGGCAAAGGAAGGTCCGCAGACCTGTATGGACACTTTGATGAACCTACGATGGTAAACAGTGTGTGTGTAAAAGAGAGAGTGAGTGAGCGAGCGAGAGAGATCCATCCACTGAATATAAAAGGTTTCTTTAAAAAACTCTTTATACAACTTTTTTATGTTAACTTTATCTGGTTCAACAACTCACCTGGAGAAGAGATGAACGCTTGAAGGCTTTACCGCAGTCCTGACATTTGTAAGGCTTCTCTCCTGAGTGAGACCTTCAAAAGTAAAATAACAGTAACTGTGTATAACCATATTTTGCAGTGTTAAGTTTCCACAAATAATAATTTTAGATTAGGATCAGGATGATTAAACATCTCTTTTCACTATTTATGTCTGCTGCCATTGAAAATGCTCAACTTGTTGATCTACAATAAGAAAGTGCAGTAAAATAACTGTTTCTCAAACCAACAGGAGTATTAGTTATGGATTAAACTCTTGGGCAGAAGCGGTAGGGCTTTTGATAATAGACATGGTTGTACAGCCATACAATCAAAATTCTTGAGGGCAAAACAAAAATATTAATTTATCCGGTGGTTTGCCACATGACTGAGGCTTTACATTCAATGACTGTACAAGCTATAGCTTATCTATTCCAGTAATCTGTTTGAGCGTACTGTCATCCGTCCCCTTCCAGCAGATTGTGGTTGACAATAATAGCTTTAGTTTTGTTAGGGGTTCGTATGAACGGACTCAGGACATGGGCAACAGATCTCTCTGTCCATCCCTCCATGGTTTACCTCTGGTGGTACAGTAGAGCTGAGGAGCCCTTGAAGGCCTTGGGACAGAGGTTGCAGCGGTAGGGTCGCTCGTTGTTGTGGCTGCGCTGGTGATGAGTCAGCCTGGACGACCAACGGAAGCTCTTACCACAGTCAAGACAGTGGAAGGGGTGGTCCGACTGTTCCTGGTGCTGGATAGGGCCCGACACTGATGAGGTCACCATCTCCAATACCACCTCCTCACCACCCTCCACCACCCCCTTTTCTCCCTCTGCCAGCTCCCCCCTCTCCCCATGCTCCTCAACGTCCTCCCCGGAGCCCAGCAGAGACGGGAAGGGAGAAAGGGAAGAGGAGGACTGAGGAGGTAACAGTTCTGGTTGGACCACCAAGGTGGCCACTGAGTTAGCCATGACTTGAGGTTGGCAGTGAGCAGCACCTTGGGGGGAGGGGGGAGGGGGGGGGTTATTGAATGGCAGGCGTGGATCAGTTTAAGTGCAGGATCATTGTTGTTCTCCCACCTTCACACATCGTCCCCTCTTGTCTCTCAAGCCAATGGAAGCGCCACCTTTCGCTCCGAGTAGGCTTGACGGAATTCTGAAAAGACAAACAAGTGGGAGTTGTGACTTGGTTTGCAAGTACACGGCTGTCCCCTTTAAACTCCATCCCTCCCTCCCTCCTGTCTGTCCAGCTCGTTTACCCCTCCCAGCTGCCTTATCCCTGGCCATCACTCTGTCTCCGCACTGCGGTGTATAGAAATACACACGACAGTGGCTATGGCTAACGTACCCGTTAAGCTAAGACGCGGTGGTACCCTAGTTCCTGGTACCGTGTTAGCAAGCCGGCAGGTAGCACACACACACACACACACAGAGTACATACAACGTTATAGTCCCAAAACAGGACTGTCACTGGCCTGCAAACCGAGCCAAGCCCGCGGCAGTGCGGAACTACTGCGCTATATCGCTCCACACATGGGGGGGGGGTTACGCCTACGGGTGGGGCCAAGACTCACCTTGCAACTTCAAGTCATCGCAATACTATGTTGTTAACGTTACGGGAAGGAGCCGGACTCCGCAGTGCTGATCCACACAACCTTAACAATACGCTCAGCGCAAACTAACAGCAGTCCTCCGCCCGACACCGCCTTCTAAGAACGGCGATCGTGATTGGCTGCGTTGCACAATAAACGCGCGACACCATTGGCCAAACCACTAAACAGCCGAATTTCAGGGGGGGTTTTTTGTTTTGTTTTTTTGTTTTTACGGGTATAACAAACTACTTTCAATCCTTTAACATAACCAAACACGTTTATAAACATTTTAATACGCCACGATGGTTTGAAAGGACATATATTGTATGCTTCAAAAACGTCGGTGTTTTCTGTCGTCGCCGTGGCGCTATGAGTTGTGGGTAATGTAGTGTTGTCGCGTATCTGCGCCATCTTGCATCGGGAAGAACTGCCGAGTTTGAAATAAGAGACACTCCAGCTGTGCACATTACTTAATATTTATTTCGCCAAAGCACATATTTCACATTAAGGCCAATCAGTGTGTGGAAGAGTCAACTTGATGGTACAACAATAATTTAAACATGTTATGATAGTAAATAGGAATAAAAACAGTATAAAAGTACAAAAAAAGATTGGGAGACTTGCTCCTCTGCAGCGCAAAATAAATAGTTCCACAAAAGTAACTTAAATAAATAGTCAATACTGTATCAAATACTAGAACAGAATTATATTAAAATGGACAAATTGATGGGGCTAGAACTGATAAAGTATTCTACATTATATTATAGAAAACACTATAATACACAATAGTATTGTATACAACAATTTACATTCTTGTACATTTATGTACAGCTATACAGAACCATTGTATCACAATATATAGTATTTTAAGGCATGGGGTGTTTAAGTTAACAATAAAATCATTCATCTACCCCAAAGCACAGGTTCAAAATCAGCCATCTCATTCATCCGATAGATAATCCCAACAAGTTTGTGCAAAGAATCTAATCAGGTCCATCAGTGCTCAGCAACAGGGCACACTCATACAACTTTACCACAACATTAGATATGTGTCCTCGTGCAGGATGACGAGAAACAGGCCCTGTGGAAAAAACTCTGCCCTTAGTACACAAGACTCTGCAAAACTTAGTACAAAACTCTGCCCTTAGTACACAAGAAACCATCTATGCTCTGTTCTGGGTGCCATCCTGAAGTGTACGGATACATGAAAACTTCTTAGGCCATAAATTGAAATGCGAACGGTTGGCACATTTGACACAGTTGGAAGATTATATCGGTAACCTCTTCAGAAACGTATTTTGAAAGATAAGAGCACTGTAAGAGAGAGGGGGAGAGATTAGCAACAAAAAAAAAACCCCTTGGCTGTCCTAAATGTTTGCTACATCTACTGGAACCGTTGGCTAAAGAAATAAATAAAGGTTTGAGCAAATTCAGTTTGGTTAACTTGAAGGCAATCACTATCAGAGCTGCAAATTCAGGAATTACTACTGTGTGCTTGTATTGTGTTTTTCATTTACTTTCTTGAGGGTCAACAGAAAAAAAAAGTGAGGGGGGGGGTCGAAGGATAAAGGGAACTAAATTCACGTTGATAAAGAAATAAACTTAAGAGTGACACATTACAAAATTAAATAAATAACATTAAATAAATTAAGAACAGTCAATAAATAAATAAATACATAAATAACATGATCATGAACAAGGCATCTTGGGGATGGGATGATAAATCATGACATGTTCAGTATTAATGAATTTGGCAGGTTGCCTTAAGGTTAATCATGGTGGCCGACATTGGCTGCAGTATAAAGCATCATCACTGGCTCTGGTGGAAAGACACATCCCTCAACACACATTTCATTGGTTGAAGTTTAGGCTTACGTCCGCCGTTGGCTACAGTGCACACTAATATGGTCCTTTTACCCCTTTTCGGCTGAGGTGCGAAAATCTGTGCATCCCCATGGGCTGTGCAGCCGTGGCACAGACTACATGGGTCATCATTGCACTGCAGATATTTTGGGCTTGAGGCTGATGAATACACGATACGCCCAATCGCAGAAGAGCTTGAACTGCTGGAGGAGTTCATGGGAGGACTGCAGGACATCAAACTGGTACGGGAGATTAGGGGGGAGAGAGGGGGATGCCGGAGGCAGCTTCGGTGCCTCGACTTTCACCATCTGTGGAGGAGGAGACCAGCGGAGAGAGAGTTTAGATCCACTGTGAGCCTATCACAGCACAGACAGGAAACTAGAGCTAATCAAGTAAGGCCAGAGATGTAGCGGTTGATCAAACGGCAGGTGACCTATCTTCCGTTGATGAGCAACATTTGGTAACCATTTACCAATTTGGGCGATATTTAAAAAAACAAAAACATAAATCTACGCATCTTTATACATTACATCAGTTTGATACAATTTGCTCTGATGTACAGTGTGGATTTGTGCAATGAAGATTCATGTCAGCCCTGAAAAAGGTGGGTGGAAACTGTCGTCTGCAAATAAAAAAGGAAGGTAAACTCTGTTTAGGAGTGTTTACCCTCCGTTACGCCACCGAGCGAGACATGCAGTGAAGAGTGTCCGATTGTGTTGCTCTAAAGCCGAGTAAGGATCGAGCAGATCGATCCGGCCCGTTACCTGACGGTGCACTAGGGTGATGAGAGTTTTCATTTCCCTGATCACCTCCCCCAGCTTGGGCAGGGCACGGTGGTGGTGCTTCCTCGACACCCTGTTCAGCCACTCAAAGTGGTGCTCGAACAGCTTCAGGTCGGCATGCAGCTGAGAGAGAGTTGGTTTCAGCTGGAGAGGACACAAGCATAATATTTTAGAGATTTATAAAGGGTGTGGCAAGGTGTACATGGGACTCTGGTCAAAAAAACTGCAAGCACCAAAGGAGAACTCTCTCTCTCTCTCTCTCTCTCTCTCTCTCTCTCTCTCTCTCTCTCTCACTCACTCATCCATAAACAGCCATGCGTCGGTACACACAGACAGAGTATCAGACAGTTACCTCAAGGTTGCTGAGGTCACTGGCTGCTCTGTTGGTCATTGCTGGCAGAGACCTGAACCTGTGGGGCTCCATGTCTGAGTCGAACGCGTGCTCTTTCTGAAAGAGAAATGAAGACACAGGGCCACTTGTTAGCAATTTACTTCAGCACAATTTGCGCGTCCCGGAGAGAAGTCACGGCAACATGCGGAAAATATTAGCACTGCGCCGAGCTCGGGTTACTCCTTTCTGTGTTGGGAGACGGTAGCGTTCTGAGGGGAGTGAGGTTCGCTGGGTCAGTGTGAGTTCACCCACATTTCAACCTCCTCAAACGTCAACAATAAGTGCAAGTGACCCGCAGCCACAGGATGTTTTCTACAGGGAGCGTGTGGAGAACAACATATGCAGTGACTAAGAGGGCTCAGAATGGGATGGACAACACAGGGCTGTAGGGAAACTCCAGGGTCGCAGCTATAAAAAGAGAGGATGACGCAGTCCCGCTGCCCAGCTGTAGTCGCGCTGTGTGCTGTGCCATCAGCGAGGAGGCGCACTCCTCCCGGCGGCCACCAGGGGGAGTAAACGCCCAGACTGCAGATTTCAGCCCGCTCGCTCGACTTATTAGGCTGCAGGACTCAGAAGGCCATTAAAGATGTACGGCTGATTTAATGATACGTGTAAATAAACAGTGATGGCTGTAATTACATGCGTCACTACCAATCAGCAGAGGGACATAACAACATTATGTTGACGAGTGCTGAGGAAACAGGTTGTGCACACTACTCGATGCTTCCTGCACCCCATTACGCAGTGTTTTCCTCTTTGTGCACTTTGCTTTGCTTCTAAATGTTTGTGTTTATGTTTTTTTGTGTGTGTGTGTGTTGAATGTGCTACACTGAGTGCCCTCTCTGTCCATCAGCTGTTCATAAGCACTCACTTTGTGGTCCGATGTTTTGTCTCCTGTAGTTATGTCTTTTGTTCTCTTCTAGTCTTAGCTTTCCTCCCCTCTTCTCTCTCTCTCTCTCTCGCTCTCTCTCTCTCTCTCTCTCACCAGGTGCAAAGGCAGTGGCAACACAACATGCATGGTGTGTGCACACACACACACACACACACACACACACACACACACACACACACACACACACACACACACACACACACTAAAGGCTATTTCTCATCCACTTCTCCCTCTGATCTCTTTATCTCCTGTGGTTTTTCCACCATCTCTCTCTCTCTCTCTCAGCCTTTAATTCTGCCTCACAGCCTCTTTTTCTTGCTCTCTTCATTGTGGATCATGACCTCACCCGGCAGAGGTGAGCATCCAGCCCCCCCTAGTTCCTGAATGCAAATACTGGAATGTGATAAATCTTTTTTGATTTTTATCAGGTCACTTTGCTGTGGCGACCAAAAAACCAAACACTAAACACCGCACCTACACAACCACAACTATTTACAGAAGCCTCAATTCACACGCATGCACACACACACACACACACACACACACAAGCACATGCATACATGCACAAACACACACACACACACACCATATACAAATGCATACATAAAAATGCATACATGCATGTTTACGTGCATACATACATGTGCAGGACAGTTTCTCACACACACACACACACACACACACACACACACACACACACACACACCTATATAGACCCATGTGTACACATACATAGTCACACACGCCAAGGCAGACACACACTTTAGCTCTTTTTTAATACACATCAGTTTTATTGCTTTCTCCCGGGGACTTTCCGTGGACTCACATTCTATTTTTCTTTCCTACCCTTGACCCCATGTGCAGTGGAACTCCACACGAGAAGTGGAGAAACTAAAAATACACGCCTCAAGTCGCCCGACAACTAACACAATATTTTTCAGAGGGGCACATCAACGCCGTCGTGCAACGTTTCCCCCATCACCCTCTGATAGTACGGCCTCCTCACTCACATCTGGCCCCCACATTACACTGCAGCTCCACTACCATGTCCTTATGCAAGGGGACTGACTGATGGTGTGTAATGCCGTGTTAAAACACACACACACACACACACACACACACACACACACACACACACACACACACACACACACACATGCACCGTCTTACTTCAAACAAGACTAGAGAGAGTTTGTGGCTATTTTTGATTTCATCCCTTGAACAAAAGATCTTAGGATTTGCATAATGCAAAAATAGATTCTGGACCAGTCATGTGTAACTAAAGATCCTGAGATATGATTCCCGCTTTCTCTTCACCTGTTAAAACACAGTGTGATATATGATCGCCAGCTGGTGCCAAACCTTGGCCAAAGGTCTCAAATCTGATTTCCCTACCCACCTGACTGTCAACAATATGAGAAATCTAGTCAGGATTAAAAGCATGTCAAAATGATTTGAATTTCATAAAAAAAGGGGAGAAAAAACATCCATCCCATTGTGCCCCCCCCCGTCCCCCTGCTGAGTCTAAACACGTTTGTGTATCAACAGCATATCACATGATATGACCATATACGCTCTGCTGTCACTGCACAAATGGTGCACTTGGCAGCTCGGCCTCGGCTGGAGCCAGGTGGAGCCCCGGTGTGATGAAGGAGACTAAACCTGACCCCTTGACACGTGCCATCCATCTTCATCTCTATTGCACAGCCCCATTAAGAGGTGTCTCGCAGGGCAGTCGTTTGTAAATGATTCTCAACCGACTACTTCCTGAATCAAATGAGGCCCGTATGGATTAGAATGAGCAGTAAACATCGACGATAGCAATAAGTCGATGAAAGATTTTAGGTGCACCTTCACTTGTTACTTGGGAGAGCACTAATCGGGTGATCACATCAGGAGATTGCTGAGTCAGACCCCCTCCCCCTCCTCCCCTTCTAAGTCCAATACGGATTAAACGTGAGATCACCCAGTTAAATCTGCCCGGGGCGCTGCTGCCCTGATCTCACCGTGCAGATGGAAGAAAGCCATTCTGTCACCAATGAAAGCAGTTTAACTGCGACTGAGAACCGGAACGACCCCTTTTCCCGACCAAACCCAGTTTCTGCACCACGGCGCTGGAGGTCAAAGTGGAGCGCGCTTTGATATGAGTGGCCTCAACTGACGAGATAACATCGGTCATCACAACATCCCATCGGGAGGTCAGTTAAGGTAGGAGGCCCTGGCATGATGATTACCACACACCGCCCTCATGCTCCCAAACTCAATTAGCACAGAACAGTCACCTAATTAACCCCCCCACCCCAACCAACAGCCGAGACTGGGAATCGTCATGACGTCATCACCACTTACTAGTAGGTCTTGCGTAAGCTTCAGCAGGTTTTTGGTCTGATTGGACAGTTTATCCAACTCGTGAAACCGCCGACTGACTGGGGAGGCAGACGTAAACAAGGGCAGCTGAGCCAGTAGCAGCGAGAACAGGAGAGATGAGGAGGAGTCGACCAGCACTGCAGGGAGAGAGGGAGAGAGGGAGAGAGAGGGAGAGAGAGAGAAAACGGAAGCAATTAGAAGAGAGGCGCTGTCACCCAGCCATGATCATAATGACCTCAGGCCACAGCTGTCAACTGTCGGGGAAGATATTGCAGCATAACATAAACAATAGTCCCAGACTTGGCAGAGGAATTCTGCTCGGCTTCAGTATCAAACTCATGTTTTTACAAGCTGGAAGTAAATCATTAAATCATTAAGACACCGGCTATGACACGAAATATCGCCGTGTGCCTCCACCAGGAGCGGCGCAATGAATGCGGCGGATTGTCACACCTGCAACCAGATAGGTATCCGAGTTGCGTGGGATAAATTATATAGACGAGGCGAAGTCAGCCCTGTAACAGTAGGCTCATTCATTCTTTTCCTTCCCTTTCAACTTCAAATACAAGGAAGACTAAGTATTATAAAGGAACCACATGTGGTGTTGAAATGATGAATGCCTGATAATTACAGGTGAACCGCAAGCATCACAGCCCCAGAAGCGTGCAGGGCTATCTGGACTGTCAGTCCTTGTTTAACTCCTGGCACAGGCAGCAGAGACGCTGCAATACAAGTAACCTCACAACACCACACACACACACACACACACACACACACACACACACACACACACACACACACACATAGATCTAAAACAACATGAAATAACATGAAATAATAATAAGCCCAAATATCTGCGCATGAAAAATGACACAATCAGATAAAGCTGAGAGATGACTGACAGCTGAGAACAAGTATAAGCCACTGTAAAGTTGGAGGAAAGAAAAAAAAGAAAAAGAAGAAGAAGAAGAAGAAGAAAAAAGCATTTAAAAAAAATCACAAACTTATCAACACTTACATTTCATATTTGTTTGGTCCGGGGAGAGTTAAACCAGCAGGGAAACGTAGATAAATAAATAAATAAATAAGAGGAGGGAAGGGGAAGGGGGAGAAAGAAAAAAAAATTAATAAATAAATCGAGCTCCGGAAATTGTCACGTGTTCCGGTTTTCTTCGTAGCGCCGTGTGTGCTGCGAGGCAGCGCGAGCACGCGAGTTATACCAGGAGCGGAGGAGAGAGAGAGAGAGAGAGAGAGAGGGGAGAGAGAGAGGGAGAGAGAGAGAGAGAGGGAGAATGAATGAAGGAGGGAAGGAGGAAAGTGGAGCGGAGGGATGAGCGAGAGTACACCCTCCGACAGGGAGCAGGGAAGGCGAGCCGGTGTCCACAAACTCTCTCTGTGCGGGGAAAGTTGGAGACCAGTGTCTGTGGAGAGAGAGAGAGAGAGAGAGAGAGAGGGAGGTAGAGAGAGAGAGAGAGAGAGCGAGAGGGAGAGAGAGGTACAGAAGAAGTGCAGAGAGAGAGGTACAGGAGTGCAGAGAGAGGGATGCGAGTGTGTAAGTCCAATTTTTTCGCGCAGTGAAGTGTTTAGGCTTGTTTAAAACTTCCTTTATAAAGACGTCGGGCCTATGACACATCGGCGCAGTGACTCACTTCATTCATAAAAACACACAGACACGCTCTCTCTCTCTCTCTCTCCCTCTCTTTCCTCCTCCCCTCCCCGCTGCCTGTCTCCCTTTGCGAAACTTTAAAAAAATGTTCCGTTGTTTTTTCTTTTTCTCTCTCTCTCTCTCTCTCTCCCTCCTCCCCTCCCTCCCTCCCTCTATCACTTTCTCCCGTCCTGTCCTGTCCCTATCTATCTCCAGCACTTCCTCCGTCGCATCCCTGCGCCAATCAGTCCATCTACTTCTTTTTTATCTTTCCATCACCGAATCCCCCCCCCCCACTATCTATCTATCTGCAGACGTTTTAAAAAAGCCATTGTTTCATCCTACATCAGCACATCTTCTGTAACCTGCCACCGTGCTCCTCCGCTCCGGCCTGGGCTTTCATATTCTCCTTATTATTATTATTCCTTATTTCTCTCCTTTACTCCCTCTCCCTCCTTTTCTCACCCCGTGCTTTTTTTTCTTTTTCTTTTTTTTTCAGACAGAGCCCCTCCGGAGACAGCGGCCTGTTATTTCCACTGCGCCCCCCCCCTCCAGCCCCCACCCCCCCTCTTCTTTTTCGCTCCCTCTCCAGGGTGAAGGAAAGAGTGAGGAGTGAGAGACGGGTAGAAGCCGGGGGGAGAGAGGGAGCGAGGTGTTGTCCAGGCCAGAAGGGGCCTCCATGTGTTGCATAGAAACAGTGACTGGACGGGTCCACACACACGCACACACAAACAACACAACACAACACACAACAAAGCACCTTAATACCGACCCACACTGGTAGGGGGGAAGGTGACGGGGTTACAACAGTAACCCCCCCACACACACACACACACTAGCGCCGGGCATGGAGAATTCCCATTCCAAAGGAATCGCTAGGAAATTCAAAATTCGATGATGCCCATCGCTTCCTAAACGCGCTAAAGTTAGTTTCGGTTTCCGTGGTGGCGGCGCGCAGCTTCCGTAGTTTCCGCCTCCGCGAGTTAAACGTGTGCCGTCATGGACCACAGCAAGCGGCGGTGGACGGTGAAGGGCTGGCACGGCGCTGCGCCTGCGGCGACACTATTTTGTGCAAGGGAGGATGCACAACAAATATGGCCAGACACCTTCGTCTACATCATCATCATCATCATCGTCAGTTCCGTAACCTATGGAGGGCGTGGGAGCACGGCTGATGCCTCAACAAGTCTCGCTTGAGTCCTCATTTTGCTTCAGTAGGGCAGTACCTACCTGGTGGTCCCCATCTCCTCTCCAGGTATGGATGTTTCAGTAGGGCAGTACCTACCCGGTGGTCCCCATCTCCTCTCCAGGTATGGATGTTTCAGTAGGGCAGTACCTACCTGGTGGTCCCCATCTCCTCCCCAGGTATGGATGTTTCAGTAGGGCAGTACCTACCTGGTGGTCCCCATCTCCTCTCCAGGTATGGATGTTTCAGTAGGGCAGTAGCTACCCGGTGGTCCCCATCTCCTCTCCAGGTATGGATGTTTCGGTAGGGCAGTAGCTACCTGGTGGTCCCCATCTCCTCTCCAGGTATGGATGTTTCGGTAGGGCAGTACCTACCCGGTGGTCCCCATCTCCTCCCCAGGTATGGATGTTTCGGTAGGGCAGTACCTACCCGGTGGTCCCCATCTCCTCTCCAGGTATGGATGTTTCAGTAGGGCAGTACCTACCCGGTGGTCCCCATCTCCTCTCCAGGTATGGATGTTTCAGTAGGGCAGTACCTACCCGGTGGTCCCCATCTCCTCTCCAGGTATGGATGTTTCAGTAGGGCAGTACCTACCCGGTGGTCCCCATCTCCTCCCCAGGTATGGATGTTTCAGTAGGGCAGTACCTACCCGGTGGTCCCCATCTCCTCTCCAGGTATGGATGTTTCGGTAGGGCAGTACCTACCCGGTGGTCCCCATCTCCTCTCCAAGTATGGATGTTTCAGTAGGGCAGTACCTACCTGGTGGTCCCCATCTCCTCCCCAGGTATGGATGCTTCAGTAGGGCAGTACCTACCCGGTGGTCCCCATCTCCTCTCCAGGTATGGATGTTTCAGTAGGGCAGTAGCTACCTGGTGGTCCCCATCTCCTCCCCAGGTATGGATGTTTCAGTAGGGCAGTAGCTACCCCGGTGGTCCCCATCTCCTCTCCAGGTATGGATGTTTCAGTAGGGCAGTACCTACCCGGTGGTCCCCATCTCCTCCCCAGGTATGGATGCTTCAGTAGGGCAGTACCTACCCGGTGGTCCCCATCTCCTCCCCAGGTATGGATGTTTCAGTAGGGCAGTAGCTACCTGGTGGTCCCCATCTCCTCCCCAGGTATGGATGCTTCAGTAGGGCAGTAGCTACCCGGTGGTCCCCATCTCCTCCCCAGGTATGGATGTTTCAGTAGGGCAGTACCTACCCGGTGGTCCCCATCTCCTCCCCAGGTATGGATGTTTCAGTAGGGCAGTAGCTACCCGGTGGTCCCCATCTCCTCTCCAGGTATGGATGCTTCAGTAGGGCAGTACCTACCCGGTGGTCCCCATCTCCTCTCCAGGTATGGATGCTTCAGTAGGGCAGTACCTACCCGGTGGTCCCCATCTCCTCCCCAGGTATGGATGTTTCAGTAGGGCAGTACCTACCTGGTGGTCCCCATCTCCTCCCCAGGTATGGATGCTTCAGTAGGGCAGGACCTACCCGGTGGTCCCCATCTCCTCCCAGGTATGGATTGTTTCAGTAGGGCAGTACCTACCCGGTGGTCCCCATCTCCTCCCCAGGTATGGATGCTTCAGTAGGGCAGTACCTACCCGGTGGTCCCCATCTCCTCCCCAGGTATGGATGTTTCAGTAGGGCAGTAGCTACCCGGTGGTCCCCATCTCCTCTCCAGGTATGGGATGTTTCGGTAGGGCAGTAGCTACCCGGTGGTCCCCATCTCTCCCCAGGTATGGATGTTTCAGTAGGGCAGTAGCTACCTGGTGGTCCCCATCTCCTCCCCAGGT